>NW_026462055.1:0-65615 GCF_021730395.1 Mercenaria mercenaria | reverse complement strand
CCTATTTGGGTATAGTTGGATATAAAATCAAAGGAGGGATTTTGTCCGTCTTTGTTAAATTTGCAATTGGGACTTCATAGGTATGGGAATGGGAGGTGAAGAAGTTGAAATAAATCTGTAAACCCTGTCGAAAATCTTTATCTTTTGAATTTGTAAAATCCATACGCCAAGTACTCTTGATTAAACGTAAAAATGTAAAATCTTTAAGTTCGGCTTTTAATGATATAACCATTGATCTAATTGCGATAGGTTGTAAGTTTTGACAGATCATTTTAAGAAACACCAAACAAACATAAGCTTTTTAGATTGATGTAAATACAGTCTGTGACCGTGATGTTAACCATATGGCATCAAAATTACGAGGGGCCTCCGTGGCCGAGTGGTTAAGGTCGCTGACTTCAAATCTCTTGACCCTCATCGATGTGGGTTCGAGCCTCACTCGGGGCGTTGAATTCTTCATGTGAGGAAGCTATTCTTCGACGGAAGGTCGGTGGTTCTACCCAGGTGCCCGCTCGTGATGACATAATGCACGGAGGGGCACCTGGAGCTTCCTCCACCATCAAAGCTGGAAAGTCGCCATATGACCTGAATTGTGTCGGTGCGACGTTAAACCCAACTAAATCAAATCAAATCAAAATTACGTTTTGTTACAAAGAGAAGCAGAATAAAAAAAACAAGTTTGGCCCTGACCGGAATGTGAACATCGACCCCTCTGTTAAACATTACAAACATTCAACAGACAAACGTTGTAGCCTACTAACAAACTTGATGTATTTAGTTAAAGCTGTCTTTCTATTTCAGTAACAGAGACCCCAAAGCTAGTTCTTCATATATAAACTTGCTCTACAGCAGTTTTGGTGACAGTAAGTCAATCTGAACTAAAACGAAAAACACAAAACACTTTTTTATTGATAACATAGAAAAAAGATGTATTAGATTAACTATGCGTTGCCCAAAATAACATTTTAGTTAAAAGAAGTTAAGCCCTGACCGGATTTTGAATCGCAACCCATCCGTTTAAAATCCATCCCAGAAAACAGCCTCTAACAGCGGGTAAATGTATGTGTAAACGATTAACACATACACATAAAACATAGACATAGTAAAATTAATTGATAACCAACAAACACAAACAAAATACATGAAGAAAAACAGTGTAGTAATAATTATCCGTATCAGGTTAATCCCTTGCATATGCATTAAAACTAAGACACAAAATATAAAACACTAAATTCTCTTCTAGAAAATATAAGAACCAAATATGCATGTAAAAATCGTTTTGCACAAAGCAGACCAAAAATGGAAACGACATTTACGGTCGACGAAAGTGGTTAAAAAGCAAGAAGTAAAGCAGGTTAGTCCCAGTAGGCTTTAGGAATTGTCTGTCATGGAATCTTCCGCCTATCCTGTTAGATACAATCAATTAGGAAAGTAATAGGACTCAATACTAAACATGCGATGTATCTCAAAATATTTGAATAAAATCTGTAAAAAAGATCCCTTGGAAGCAAAGAATGCAACCAAAATGAATAATAGCAGACTCGGTTTGATTGAGTCTGTTCATGAGAGGTAATGAAATATGCAACACCTCTCACGCCCCCTAGCACCGGCTTAAGCGGAACTCTATTACATATATGTTGAATGGACTCCATGATCCCAAAGGACCAGAAAATATAACAACACTGAATCCAAGTACGGGGAGACTTTTTACAGCCGCCACACGGCACTTAAAGATTGCTGTTGTGATTGTTAATAAAATCTGTAAAAAATATCCCTTGGAAGCAAAGAATGAAACCAAAATAAATAATAGCAGACTCGGTTTGATTGAGTCTGTTCATGAGAGGTAATGAAATATGCAACACCTCTCACGCCCCCTAGCACCGGCTTAAGCGGAACTCTATTACATATATGTTGAATGGACTCCATGATTCCAAAGGACCAGAAAATATAACAACACTGAATCCAAGTACGGGGAGACTTTTTACAGCCGCCACACGGCACTTAAAGATTGCTGTTGTGATTGTTAATAAAATCTGTAAAAAAGATCACTTGGAAGCAAAGAATGCAACCAAAATGAATAATAGCAGACTCGGTTTGATTGAGTCTGTTCATGAGAGGTAATGAAATATGCAACACCTCTCACGCCCCCTAGCACCGGCTTAAGCGGAACTCTATTACATATATGTTGAATGGACTCCATGATCCCAAAGGACCAGAAAATATAAACCCTCGTTTAGTAAAACTTTTAATCACATTTCAAAGAACAGTTAGACAATTTCCATGACATAAAATCCTATGAAGTTATAAATAAAATGTCCATAAACATCAGGTTTTGATAAACCTCGTGACAGCAGTGCCTTCAGATTGCCTGGAAATTTCAATTTAAGTCTAAATTCCATTAGAAATATTTTGTTAAACGCAGTTTATGATAGCGTTAACCTTGCTGCATGAGGTTTGATTTTATTACTATACTAGTTACGTGCATTGAAATCGTCAGTCTAGAGTCTATGCACTCCAGATAATCTTACCGAGAACTATGTTTCCCGTAAGATATACTATATTAATAGTAAAAAATGCTCTCTTATCATAGCTTTTATTATGAATAATATTATGAGATATAAAGCGATAGACGCTACAGTATCCGTATGGCTGGTTTTATTTCACTATACCTACCAGAGATAAATAGTAATAACCATTTAAGACAACAACGGATTATCCATATTAAGAATAACATCTAGATAAGTTGATTATCAAATACAGTTATGACGTCAACATGGTTTTCTAGAAAAAAAAACATTAACATATAGATATTAAAAACAGACGTGCGATGAAAAATTGCATTCCAGATAATTGATGTTGTTCGATAAAAAAGAGGGCTTACGGTAAAACTTCATCGCATGTCAGCATGGTAATATGCTTAACAACATTAAGAATAAGATTTCAGATAAACACCCAATAGATGTAAGTTTTGAACTCTGAATTCTTACGTACCTCAAAGTTTCTCCACGAAGTGTAAGTTTGTCTTGTTTTTTGAAGCTTATTTCGTCCTCAGAAAATTGATTGAAATCAAATATTGCTGTTACTATCCTCACTCCCGAGACGGCTGAAAGTAAAAAGTGGCAAAGTTTCTCTCAACATAAAATACTGTACTGTGTATGAAAACAGATCAGAACAGAACAGAACGGAACATTAAGTTTATGTTATGTTATTCATCTTTCATATAATGTGCATTACATTATGTGGGCTTGAGGGCATGGTCGGTAGCATGTATTCCGAATACCGTCCTTGAACGGGCTCAATCAAACTGCCGCTGTAGCAATTTTGTTTATGTTGTGTTTGACGACTTGGTTTTTCACCTTTTTTATTATACAGTAAGTACAATCACATCAAACAACTTTATGATTATCATTTCAACCAAATTGGATATGTAAATAAATAGACGACATTCTCATTTTCCAGAAAAAAGAATCTTTCACAGTTTGTCTAAATATGTTATGTATGAAAAACAGGCCTTTTAATCCATGCACACCGGTGCTAGAGGCCTGAATGGTAAAGCACATTTTATAATTTACCTTTCATAAACTGACTCAGTCAAATCTCTGTCTGTAAATATTCCGTCTGATTGTGTTTTATGCATCAAAAGGACCTATTATAGAATTTATTAAACCAAAGATGAATATCCGATAGGGAACGGTACGTTCTAAAACGCAGCCTCCCCAAACGTAAACCAAGCACACGGACGCGGACACAACCAACATACACACTCACAAAAAGTAAACTCACAAGGACAAAACGAACAAACGAAAATGACAAAAGAACTGTCAGTGACAAAACCGAACTGGTTTATGGTGCACCTAATCTCGCTCTTATCCCCATCATGTTCCAAAGTCAAAGGACTGTGTAAATAAAAGAGACTCCTATCAGGTAAAACCCTAAAATACGCAAAGGCAACAGAAGGCATGTTATGGTCGAAATTGTACTGTTTTGTACTAAAATCGTCGATATAGTGGACTTGAGCCGGACTTTAACAATAACCTCCGTATAAAGCGTTCAATATATTTTACGGTGCCAGGTATATTGTCGGGAGGAGATAAAAAGCATGCTCACAGAATGCACGCATGCTTTGTTTCCAAAGTAAAAGAAAAATATCCGCCCAAAGATGATGATTTGTCAACAAAACCCGCCATATTTAACAGATAGACACAATTTTCTCACTTAAACCACCGAAAGATACAATTTAAGTGTTACTTATAAGCTTTTATAATGTGGCAGCTGAGTCCAATAAGTCCAGGGGTGTTCAAAGATACTCCGTCACAGATCTACTGTGGTGCAATTACTGGATTTATCTGTATTGGAAAATAAGCAGTGTCGATTGTTTTGAGGTCAACTGCAAAGTTATCAAAGTTTATTAGTTCTCTGTAATTGTTTTGTCATTTAAATATTCAAATTGCACTAAAATCATAAAGTTTGATTAATTATACTACTTCGTCCCATTTTTCAGTAGGACCAGTAGTAATAACGACACTGACGCAAGCTACAAGCTGCAAGCTGCATAAAACGAAAGATAGTTTCAGAGACATCTTACCATCAGAACTGACACTATGTGTTTTTAAAGGTACGAATAACGTGTAATCATATTCGTCCTCACTGCCGCTGTGCCGTGGCGTTAAGTCTTTACTATTGTTTGGAATGTCTTCATAAAAAGGCTCTTCTTTCTAAAATAAATGAAAAGTAATTATCTTATTAACAGTTCTGCTTGTATTTTGCTTGTCCAACTGATTTATGAAATATGTGAAATAGTTTTGCATACCTTAAAGAGAATTCCTATAGTTTTTTTTCCTGTCATCGATATTTTTTTCAAATTCACATATATGATAGGCAAATTCGTGCTGAAAACGATGAAAAATTAAAAACAATGTGTAACCAGGCTTGTACATTGTGAAAGTATGTTTTGAACACACCCACTGTTGCTGAAACTGCTAGCGATTTTTCAACATTTTCATAATTTTCTGCATTTTATGAATACCAACCAAAATATGCGTCTTTACAGATTTTATTATCTTCTTATCTGATATCATAGTCATGTTTACAATACTATTTCATCATAATGAGGGGTACCAATGAAAACAAATTTTGTCACAATTCTTTTAATCATTCTAGCAAAAGGTCAAGCACCAACCCTATCTTTTTATTTGCCGAATGCTCTAAGTATATTCTCAGGTTTTAAAAAATCGGAGTTTTATCAGTTGTACATTGTAGAAATAAAATGGCCCAAACGTGAAGAACTACCTTAACTCCAAATTCATTTCAGAATCCAAACTAATTTTAAAGTAAATTATTTCTTCAATGATAAATTTTAAATCTACAATTTTACTGTAAATCAATTAACTGTTGAATATCTAAAATGGTAAAACTGTTTTACTAAGAAATGCAGAAAAGTTTTTCAATTATATCTTGCTTAGATTCTTTTTTTACATCAGACAGCTTTTTATCTAACTCGTCATGACAGATTCAAACACTTCAATGTATCACCGAGAATGAAAAGAAGATTCTGGAAAACCCAGAAAACCCAACATTTTGAAATAATGATAAAACCATATTTATCAGAATTGGTGATGGAACCTTCTGGTAAATGACATTTTTGACATATATGATGTGTAAAACTATGACATGCTTTACAGTAAACAATAAGTCATAATACAGTGAAGCATAAAGGAGATGCCATGTATCTTTGCCCTTGAAATGTTAAATAAACTTTGAGTAAAGGAGTCCTTGTTAACAATCTCTGTTTGTTGTTTTTATTTGTTTGTTTGTGGGTCTGTGGTTGTTGTTGTTTTTTTTTGTTTAGTGACGCTTCTGGTCAGTGAAGACAACAATATGGAATATCACCGCACTTAAACATACTTCATAGTATGGAATTGCCAAAATAAGAGTTAGACACTCTTTTTTTAAATCGTAGAGTAATTTCTCTAACTTTTATTAAACTTCTTCGAGAAATAACAGACAGTATTATTGATTCCAAATTTGTCCCCGCCAGCACCAATACGACTGGTAACTACTGCTAACTTAAATGTTATTTTTCTGTTGTTTTTTTTTTAATTTGGAGCCGAAAGAACTGGTTTACTTTTGCGTATAGTTTTAAAATTCACATAGAATACTTGTTATTTATTATTCCTGATGATTTTTAGTAAGTTGACATCTTAATGGCTCAGCAATTGAAGTAACACTCTGACAAAAATTTCTGTAATATCAAGCTATAACGAGAAAACGTATCAGCCTTTTTTACTGAAAATCTGATACATTCAACGTTAGCATTACTAACTTTAACTTTACCATGTCCAATAACATGACCAAAGAAAAGAAGAAAAGTCACATTTTGATAAAAAAAAATTCAGCTCTGATTCATTGACTCTTTTGAGAAATTACCTGATTGTCTCTAGATAACTTTGCTAAGTGTAATAGTATAAGATGTAATGTCAAAGTATCCTTCACATCCATTCAGTACAGAAATTATGGAATTTACAAGTCGCTAGAGCGCGGTAGCTGATTTGTTTATACCAAATGAAATGCATGTGTACTGATATTAACCTTCAGGCGTTACCATTGCTAAAATTTGTTCAGCTATATCTGTGAGAGGAACATGCAAATTTCATTTGAACAAATCAAATAATATCACAGATTCTGCACGTCAATCTCTTTCAATTCGATCGTCAACTCTAGGCATCGAAAATGAATAAGATTTTGTGACACTGTTAACTTTCCTGTTATCTGTACACAGCCGTTAAGATTTGTCAAGTTTTGGAACATGAATACACGAAAAACTCCAGTTACTGTTGCTGGGTTCAATGAAATCATTATACATCAAATATTTTATTTCCTCTTTAAAATATATCTATTTGTTGGTTCATTCTGCACAGATGTTGTTTCATTTGAGTAGAATCCGCAAGTTTTGTATCGGTACATATTTATGGATAAGTTGTTTCAGCTTCCTGTCTTTGTTGAGGTTCAAAATGATAAAGAATTTCACCCAGATTTCTGCATTCTGAATTGTTCATTGACCATGAACAGTGCGTGTGTCATGTTCAATGTGACGTTCATTTGGATTTTCAATTACCTCACTAACAGGTAAAATTAACACTTACAAGACAAAAGACATTTTTTTTCACCAATGAACACTAACAGATCGAGGGACATTGCAGTTTCTATCTATGTACTCTTTTAATATATTTATATTTTTAACTGTTTTTGCTTTCGCCTCCCAGGAATGGTAATAATACAGTTCAGATCACTTGACTTCCTTTCAACAATATAAGCACAATAATATCTACCTTGTAACGGTTTACTAGGGAAAGATATAAGTGCCAAAACTTCTTTCTTTGGCAAATTGATCATATCTTGATTTCAATTTGTTTTGGGCAGATAGTATATTAAAACGTGCCTGTTCACACGCTTCTGTCTACTTAGTTCTGAAGTCAGAAACATACTGTAGCAAATTTAAAAATGTGTCATATTTTGAAAGCAATTTCTCAGGGTCCACGGACATTGTGACCAAATACTTATTCAGATCGTCTGAAGTCAAGTGATTCTTGTACAGAATCACTGACCACAAATAGAAGTAAATGAATACTTCCACCCCAAGCCCCTTTTATAAAAATGTCTTGATTATATGTTTCAATGTTTGACGAAATCTTTCGAAGTTATTTCGACTTTCCGGATAATAGGCATAAGATTAGCTTTGTCTTATGCCTAAGTTATATGATACTTGTTAGAATATCTTAGACATAGTTATTGCCTTGGTGAGTCTGTGCATGTTTTGTAAGACCAATAAGTATAGAAAAAGATAACAATGTATCTAAGGTTTCTGAAATGAATTTCATCAGCAGGTACATAAGTAGGCCGCCATTGTCTCGTCAAAATCCCATATTTAACAAAATGGCAGTTTGGGACCTGTGAAGCTTCTTCTTCACTAATAATCTTTGGAAACAATAATGAAATTTCAGAATCATTGTGTTCTTTTTTAATAAGCTGTGAAATTGACAGCGACTTATGACATTGTTATTGAAAAGAGAATGACCAGAGTTGTCTGTGTCTGTAAGCTGAATAGACAGATTAGAAGAAGCAGATCTGTCTAAGAGTTATCAGTTTGATTGATAATGGTATCACAAATACTATGTCTGATACAGGATAGTGGCTTACATATCCATAGTATGGGTAACTGCATACGAGGTGTAAATGTCAGAAAGTTTTTGCTTAGCTGGTTCAGGGTTTTCTTATCCAAACAAAGTGTGTCAGTTACAAGTAAATCTACCACAGTGACTACTTTTTCTACACCTAGGTTATTTTCTAACAATAAATGGACACTTTTAAATGGCATATCTTCTTAGTAAAGGGCAGTACATATGCACGAATAAGAGATAGAGATGCTCCGGTATCTCGTAAAGTTTTTGAAGTGGTACGCAGGGCTGAATACAAAGCAGCTATCTATAAATTGCTCATAAATTAATCATAAACTTCCATGAAAAGATGTCCTTGACCATTGTATCAGAACAAGACCTGGGTTTAGATTTCAGGGCGATAAAGCCTGTAGGCTTTGCTACATATGTTTTCTGTTTTCTTTTCTCATTACGTCTGTTATCTGTTTCTCGTTGGAGTGAAGAATTCAGAGATAATGCGTACAGTTTTCTTGCAATAAATGTAGGTTTATTGTGATAATCTACACACTCGGCTTTGGGAGAATGTGAGCAGACATTATTGGAAAAGTCTAGTTGACGTTTTAATCCGAGGAAAGCTCTCGCTTTCCTGACTTTTACAAATGAAAATGTTACAATAGTCTAGTAATTTATAACGTATGTACAACATTTCACTTGGGTTGGCCACTCTGACTTATTTTTCAAATTTCTTTTGGTAGAGGTTTGCCCATTGAGTAATTGTAAGTAGTTATTTTAAAATAGAGGCAAGGAGATCTTCAAAGTCCTCGCTTTGAATATCATAAAAAATGTTAGTACGGCTTGAACAGGCTCGATCAAATTGAGCCTGCAGCATTTTTGTTCTTGTGGAGTTTCCACTTATTCTATTTGAACATTTGTAAACACGTGCAGTACTTTTAGTTGCCTTTAATACCAAATATAAGAACATTTTCAATTTTTAAGGTGATAAACCGTTAACATGTCAAGACCTGTCTAGTGACAGTACGCCCGACTGTTTTAAGTTTTGTTATTAAACAGGATTTTTCTATTCAAGAATTATTCATTTGTCAAAAATAATGTATGAGTTATGGGGATCGACACTACAATCTTGTCCGATTGAACAGAACACCTGTTGCAGTTTCAACCAAGTAGTAATATTAATGGGAGTAATTTCAATGCAAAAAGAATTAACATGTATTTTCCAAGTCCAGAAAAGGGCATTACGTTTTTCCAAAATAAAATTCAGAGGTATTGGACATGCACATTTCGGCATGTTTTGTCACCACAATTGTGTGTACTAGATTATCTGCATTGACTTTGGATGTAAAGCTATATTCTATAAGTACAATAAGAGGAATGACTTTGTAAAAACTCATGTAAGAGTTATTGAACTTGATGTCATACCTTGTGATATTACCTGAAAAATGAGTGTTCTGTTTTAATGTAGCATCTGCAATGTTTTAAAACACAGTACAATGGAATAAAAAACAAACAACTAACAAAAAGTTCTAGGCTAACGTGAGGCTTAAGTCTTTACATGCTGTAAGTAGGATTAGGAGCTTGTTACTCTTACGTACATTTTCACTAGTTTCAATTGAATATCTTAAATAATGAAGAAGATATGAGACTTTAAGCGCACCTGTAGCCAAAAAATATGGCGTGCAAGTCGTGATTAGTATCCCCGGCCGCGTCATACCAAAATTATGAAAAGGTACATGTAGGTCCCTTACTCAGCATTTAAAGGGAACTTTGCATCTCTTTTTCATACCCTTATGGCAATGAATTCGCACATAAAAAAGGTGTCGAGAGTAATTTATATTGATTTTGAAGTTAATACACGATCGGCCTTAAATAAATTTGAATTAACTTTTGGACTTACTAAAAGATTTAACCAAAGTATTAAACAAAAAGGGATATAGTATAACACGGGAAACACTGCGGTTACAGAAACGCATCTTTTCACATAAGAGAACATGATCTCTATGAATAAGTACAGCAGGTTTTATTGAATATTCGAAGCAACGGAGAAGAGACTTTATGAGAACTTTGTCAGAATAATTTGTATATTTGATATATTGACAACGTAACTCATAAGCACAAATAGTGCTTGACTCCATTTTCATGTTATCATTGCTCTACGTACGAGTATCGTTGAATTACCGTTAATAAAAGGATTTTGGTCATTTATGGCTGATTTGGGTTCATTATGTTGATAGCTGGATCCCAGCATCACACATTATGTCATATACAAATGTCAAAAGGAACCAGATATTTGATAGAGCAAGTACTCGTTGTAAAACGTTATGTTTAAATTTGGCCAATCAGAAACAAATTCTAAATCTATATCCAAAAGAGGTACAGAGACTAGTGGTTTTAATTTTTGCCGTTGTACCAAAGGATACAAGGACAGTGTAGCTGAGAGTAGCCTGGCCTACATATATTTTAGTTCCAGAGATAGTTCCAACTTAATGTTTCAAGATGGACTACGATAAATGGGCGGCGACGGAAGAGAACGAATGTGTTTTTCAGATTCTGAGCTTAGTGATTACGTTGACAGAAAAGAGAAGGAGTATACTGAACGTGAGGAACGTATGTCGAGACGAGATGAAGACAGACGGAGGTTGGAGGCTCAGGAAACTGAGAAGAAGCGATTGTTCGAGCTTGAACAGTCTAAAAAGAAAAGGTTATTTGAGTTGGAACGTATGAAAAAGGAACGAGCTTTAAAAAAGGAAGAGCGAGTTTTGAAGGAACAGGAATTGGAGATGCTTAAAATAAAGGCTGATGCCGGAGCTTTGGGAGATGATAAAGGTGCTGAGCACCATAACAGTAAGCCACTGCGGCCGAGACTCTCGAAGTTCGAAGAAAGTAAAGATGATATGGATGCATATCTCGAACGATTTGAGCGGTTTGCAAAACGCCAGGGAGGGAAAGAAGAGACAGTTGTTGTTAGCCTCAGCTCATTACTAACAGGAAAAGGCCTGGACGTATATACAAGCATGCCTCCAGCCAATGACTACCATGCATTGAAGAAAGCAGTGCTAAAACGTTATCAGTTGACAGAGGAAGGTTTTAGATTGAAGTTCAGGGAATGCAAGCCAGAGCGAAGTGAAACTGTGTTTCAGTTCATGGCAAGGCTGGACAGGTATTTCAGTCGATGGACAGAGTTGACAAAACGTTTGAAATGCTGAAAGAACTTATTATCAGTTCATCCAAACTTGTTCCAATGACCTTGCTTTATTCCTAAAGGAAAGAGTTGCAAAGTCGACAGCTCAGATTACACAGTTGGCAGAACAATATATTGAAGCTCATGGTGGCTCTATCACATCTAACCGGATGAACAGAAGTAATTTGTCATGCAGCAAGGAGCCACAACCTTCGAACGAGGTTCAGCCATTGTCTCAGTATACACAAAGTGAAAAACCAGCTTTTAAAGAGCCTATATGTTTTATATGTAATAAGGAAGGTCATGTTGCACGAGAATGCAGAGACCTATCCAAGAGAAAAGTAAGCGGTGCAGCTTTAGCTAGTAGGGGATCTTATGAGGAAAGACAGAGAAATAGGCATAGAATGCAAAAGTCTACACTCAAAGACTGGGGAAAGGAAGTCCAAGCGCAGAAAGACAGTTGCAGCCTCAGTTATAGCAATATCATTAGAT
Source organism: Mercenaria mercenaria (assembly GCF_021730395.1). Classification (NCBI taxonomy): domain Eukaryota; kingdom Metazoa; phylum Mollusca; class Bivalvia; order Venerida; family Veneridae; genus Mercenaria; species Mercenaria mercenaria. Next base: position 53,774 of record NW_026462055.1, on the reverse strand, counting down.
GACGAACGGTTAAAAGACTGCATAGAAGATGGACGACTTATGTTAGCACATGGAAAATCCATTTCGGATATAGCAATCACATGTACCATTGATTCAACAAACGGTGATAGGAACTTGATATTGAAGAAAGGATATTTATGTGATAAAAAAAGTTCAGGTTTTGAAAGATACAGGGTGTGAATTCGCATCTGTCAAGAAAGACCTTGTATCAAAGAATCAAATGTTAGATAAAAGGTACCTTATGTTTGCGATCGATGGATGTTCAAGTACAGTTCCTGTAGCAATGATACAGGTCGATACACCATATGTTTAAGGTGAAATTGAGGCATTGGTTGTGCCGAACATGATATGCGATTTAATAATCGGTAATTTAAGGGAGTTTCAGATAGGCCAGACATAAACTGGAAAACCCGAGATGAAAGACAGTCTTCATCCGTCGAAGATATTGCTGCAACTGGGATGACGGAAACCGAGCATGCAATAAATACGGAACCCTCTGAGGTTTGCGAAGTCAAAGACGAACATTTAATGTTGAGCAAATGAAAATTGCTCAGAAAAATGATGAGACGTTAAAGAAACTTAGGACTTAAGCTACAAATAAGTCGAAGCTGAAAACAAAAAGAGGTTTTAGGTTAAATTACTTTTTTTGGATTTAACGTCGCACCGACACATGATAGGTCATATGGCGACTTTCCAGCTGTAATGGCGGAGAAAGACCCCAGATGCCCCTTCCTGCAACATATCATCACGAGCGGGCACCTGGGTAGAACCACCGACCTTCTGTAAGCAAGCTAGATGGCTTCCTCACATGAAGAATTCAACGCCCCGAGTGAGGCTCGAACCCATATCGATGAGGGGCAAGTGATTTGAAATCAACGACCTTAACCACTCGGCCACAGAGGCCCCTAGGTTAAATTATGAAGTGAGGGAAAACGTATTATATAGAATCTTTGAGGAGAAAAATGGAAGTGTTGTTGAACAGATAGCAGTCCCGACCCAGTTCAGGAGAAGTGTTATGACATAAACTCATAAGTCAATAGCCAGGGGACACTTATTAGCTTAAGAGACACTTGATAAAATACGAACAAGTTTTCACTGGCCAGGCATCACAAATGAAGTAACAAGGTAAAGTAAAAAACTGACCTGTCATCAAATAGCAGTTACGGTAGATATAGTTTGCAAGAATATAAGCATGATAGAACAGAAAGAAACTGAAGACAATTTAATGACAGACCAGAGTCGCACAATTGTAATGAAAGAGGACTGAACCGATATCATGAGAGGTCATCTATAAAGTATATGAACAGAGGATCACGTTGTCCTAACAGAAAGGGCATAGAGAGAGATATTAACAGACGAGATGATAGGGGTTATAAAGACCATGGCCCGAATAAATCTGAGCATAAGAAGTCATAGAGACAAAATGACATGAGTGATGAACTCGTTAAAGGGTTTATTCGTAGGTCTGACGGGAGTTATCATGTAAAAGAAGGTTTTGGTGAAAACGATCATTATGCCAACAGAAAAGATGACAAGTACTCTCACAAATAGAGAAAGAAATGAATATCATTCATGAAGAACAATGATAGTAAATTAAAAGGTCAGGAGATGAACGTTGTATGATATTCTTGAAATCATATACTTTATGTTGAGTCTTTTAGAGATGTATGATCTTTGATTTTTAATTTAATCAGTATATTACTGAATGTATATTAATGATAGCAGTGATACATGATTTGTAAAAATCAAGAAATAGTAAAAAGAAAAAAATGATTTTGTATACAAATTATTCCTTAAGTTTTTGAAAAACTGAAAGTATTTTCTTGAGAAGGGGGCTATTGGCAGAATAATTTGTATATCTGATATATTGACAACGTAACTCATAAGCACAAAAAGTGCTTGACTACCTTTTCATGCTATCATTGCTCTAATTATCGTTGAATTACTGTTAATAAAAGGATTTGGGCCATTTATGGTTGATTTGGGTTCATTATGCTGATAGATGGTTCCCAGTACCACACATTATGTCATATACAAATGTTTAAGGGAACCAGATATTTGATAGAGCAAGTACTCTTTGTAAAACGTTATGTTTAAATTTGGACCAATCAGAAACACGTTCTAAAAATAGCACGTCTGCTAGGGTATGAATAGATAGATAGATGACAGAGAGCTTATTCGGTATCCAGCGGTTGAAGAAGACACATTGAGGATTCAACTAATAATTTATCCCATTACCTTGATAAGGACGGTATTGCAGTTACCCTGTCGGGGCGGATAAATTATTTTTAAAAAAGACGTTTGAAATTCATAGACTAAAGAAGAGTTGCAGAATTTCAACAAGGGTTCGAGCTATAGGGTCAGCGCATAGGAGTTTTACCCTTATGATGGTTGAATGCTACAGACTATAGCAAATATAGGCTAAGTATGTGAAAGCTGAGACAGAGACCCAGAGTTTGGTAATCTACTGAGATAGTAATAGAGTTCCAGCTTATAGACGGTTCAGAATTACTGGCGAAGTACACCCAAGGCATCGGGGATATACCTACATGGTAGTTGAATGCTACGTAAAAATGATAGCACATAGGCGCTGAGCATCCATGAGTCAGGGCAATCATACAGAGTTTGAGAGGACAGAGACCGAGCATCTATGCGATAGGACTCGTATGTTGTTGATTCAAAGACATTGTCTGACGGGAACTTCCACAAAAAAAAACCGCCATGAATAGAGTCTTCAGTCTAAAGGAGTTTGAGCTAATCATTTTTAATTGAAGATTGTTAGTTTGAAATTGTCTAGCTCATAATTGAAATCATTTACGAATCATTGATACACGAATCATTTAGGCAAGGTAGCCAAAGGAAAATTTTATATGCCAGATATTTGGTCTTACCAGCTTTACGTTTTAACATAGGACATTCTACATTGTTTGTCAGCTAGTCTAAGACATAGTCACCTTAGCGATTGGACCCAATTCATTGTTCAAGATACTAAAGACGTAGGCACTTCCTTGGGTCATATAACGCGTATCCTGACAAATTTTAACCAACGGTTCTATCTTTAAAGGGGCATAATTCTGAAAATATTGCAGGAAGGGTAACAGAACTTCTAACACTAAAAGAGTAAGTACAGGAATTTTCAATTTAATATCGTAAGTAACAATGAAGATACTTGACTTCATTTAAAACGCAGACACGATCGCTGGCGCCGACGACGAGGCGAGTGCAATAACCTTCCTTACTTTTCGAATAGCCGAGCAAGAAATAAGTAAGCGGGACTGTAAGAGTGTCAGTTACACCCTTTTTCAGCAAGCATCTTTCGGCGAACACCGTCTAAGAACGAATTCGTTACCTATGCCACGTGACTTGAGTTTGCAAATCAAACTACTTGATAACGCATTATAGATAATTTATCAAAAGGGAAGATTTATGCAACACTCTGCCTGATTGGACGAGAGTGTCAATTTCTTTCACTCTGTTGATTGTGCTACGCTGAGTGAAATGTAGACAAAGCGTTTATCCTAAACGACGCTGTTCACAGTTTTAAAGCTAACTTTGGCTCAGTATATTTAGCAAGAATATTGATTTATCTTAAAATGATAAGTAAGTTTAATAAATATGATAAAAACCTGTTCAAATACCAACATATATCAAATTAAAGAAAGAGCTGAATACGGTCTGCGTATCACATGAATAAGGGTGTGATAAGAGTCTTTTATGTAGAGAAGTGCTTTTTAAAAGATTTTCCTTGTTACAATTGTCGTCTTTAGTATGTTATGTAAATATTGAACTCAGTTGAAATCTGTTTTATTATGTATATGCTATATAATGACTGAATCTCATTACACTGAAAGAAGGTACGCTGCATACAGTTTATCTATGTGATATGACTACGGTCAAACTTTGCATATGAAACAGAAATATTAAAATAATTACAATTGTATGTTTTGCTTGACCTTCACTTTTTTATAGGTGTGACGTCATTGTCCAAAGATTCATGAATAGCGAATATGCATTTGTTAAAGCGGGATCAGTTGGCCTATTTTAGAAATAAAAAAATAATAAATAAAAAATCCTTTTAATTGATTTTTATGCCCCCGAATGGAGGCATATAGTTTTTGAACCGTCTGTCTGTCGGTCTGTCAGTCTGTCGGTCTGTCCGCAATTTTCGTGTCCGGTCCATATCTTTGTCATCGATTGATGGATTTTCAAATAACTTGGCATGAATATGTACCACAGTAAGACGACGTGTCGCGCGCAAGACCCAGGTCCGTAGCTCAAAGGTCAAGGTCACACTTAGACATTAAAGGATAGTGCATTGATGGGCGTGTCCGGTCCATATCTTTGTCATCGATGGATGGATTTTCAAATAACTTGGCATGAATGTGTACAACAGTAAGATGATGTGTCGCGCGTAAGACCCAGGTCCGTAGCTCAAAGGTCAAGGTCACACTTAGACGTTAAATGATAGTGCATTGATGGACGTGTCCGATCCATATCTTTGTCATCGATGGATGAATTTTCAAATAACTTGGCATGAATGTGTACCACAGTAAGACGACGTGTCGCGTGCAAGACCCAGCTCCGTAGGTCAAAGGTCCTAAACTCGGCCATAACTATTCATCAAAGTGCCATCGGGGGCATGTGTCATCCTATGGAGACAGCTCTTGTTTCTCATGTATTCTAATCAAACTTGATTTGAAGCATCTTTATTAGGCCCGCAGCGGGGACATTTGACCCCTTTTAGGGGCTGCTAGAGCTAGAACTAGAAATGCCTTTATACAGCGTCTCATGAACAGCTTGGTGGATCTTTGTCATACTTGGTCTGGAGCATCATTATAAAGTCCTCTTCCAAACTGGAACTTGGGCCCTATTATAGCTAAAAGTAGATATGCCTTTCTTTGCATTAACCACTTAAATGTAATGGATTTTTATCAAACTCGATGTGTAACAATATCGTAAGGTCTCCTGCTATTTTGTTACAAATGGGGATAGGGACCAATTTAGCTAAAACCATAAAAACGTTTAATGACCTCTTCTCATGAACCGCTTCATGAATCTTCATCAAACTGCTGCTGTAATTATTCGTCTAAGGATAAACGAAACAAAATTGCAACCCTACGAATCCTTTGCGAAAAATTAAAAGAGCGATGTTTAGTTTTGCAATTTGAAAAATGTTAGATGAAAGATGGACGTTAGATGAAAAATTCATAAACTTCTTTCCTTATTACAATTCGCCGACCATCATTTTTAAAGATATTTCTTGTAAGGAACTGTTATGTAAATCAGAACCAATCAGTGATGAATAGAAGATATGTCTCAAATGATACTACATTCTACTCTACATACCTGCTTTGTAGCTGACTTCTTTTTTACAATTTGTTTAATTCGTTTAAAAAGACCTCTAAGTTTTCCTGTAATCAAAGTAAACAAATAAGTAAACATTCATAATGCAGGCATTGTGTCGTGCATATAAACTATCATAAAGTCTAACTTTACGAGTTATATTTTTTCAACCGTCAAATGTTCTCATTATATAGTAAACTAAATGGTACTCGTTGTTTTAAAAATATAAAAAACACTTTTTATCAGTTACACGTGGATAAGGTCAAATGTTGTTTGTCTTTATGCATATTCATATTTGATTAATTCATCTCACTTACAATAAACGTAAGATATTATTTACTACAGTTTCATACTTTAGTGTAAGGTATGTTGTGATAACATCAAAATTGGGGTTACCATACAAACTCTTAACTTGGAGAAATAATTTTACGATGTACAAATAAGCATATTACCTTTCTTTGGTACATAATCATCACTTCCAAGCTCATAATTTATCTCTCGGTCCGAATCTGACCATGTCTCGTCATCATCCGGATCTGAAAAACAAAAAACAATAAAACTTAAATGTTTTGACTGCTCCTCAATCTATGGTACATTTTATAGAAGAATATTCTTAATACTTTCATAGAATGCGACTAAGTAAAAAAAAGCAGACTGGGTCTGATTAAGTTTGATAATGAGAGTTAACAAGAGCACCACCTACAGGTGCTATCGCTCGTTTGCTTGTGCTGGACAATATGTAAGGAAAGAGTTATAGTTCATATTTTCTTAGTACAAAAAGGCCATAATTCTGACAAAATGCAGGGTAGAAAGATGGTTTTTGACGTAAATGTCCCCTAATGACGATTAACTAGTGTGCAAAGTTAAAAAGCCGTAACTTTAAATTTATAGTTTTATGAGGAAATGTGACCTTAACAAAACACTAACCAATTGATCTACACTCAAATTTTCAAGGTACAAATACGGCAATACTTGTGACAAAATGCTTATCAGAGACATTCAGAGTTATGGGTCTCGGCCTGCATAGATCCCTTATGATGGTAAACAATTGCAAGTGTGCTGTACAAAATTTCAAAGCTGTAGCTCTTTTAGTGTTTGAGAAAAGATGTATCTAAACAAAAAAATTAAACAACGTCGACGATCAAACGACGACAATACCTCGCAAAATGCCTCTATGAAGCCTATTGATGAAATGTGTTAGGCAACAAAATGTCAACATTACTTGCGCCCCTAGCCCGGCTTAAGCAGAATTCTATAAAAAAAAATGAATTGACACCATAATAAGCCATTTAAATAAATGGTAGACGGGGATCGATTCCACATGTAAACATATTTTAGTTTTTCAAACTCAATGGGCTATTACCATATTAAAAGTGTTTTGTGACAGTTACTGTTCTTTCAAGATAACGTCGGTATAATCGGCTTTCTTTGGTTTTATGTTAAGCTTGATATACCTTCTACGAATGTAAGTTCCGCTCTAGAACTTCTATTTTGATGTGTGAAGAGTGTCTTGTGCCATATCCTCATTTCGATCACTCTCTTTTCTTAAAGACTCTTCAGATTCCTTTTTATCAGCATTTTTTCTTGCACCAGTCTCTTTCTCTTTTTTAAGATCTCTTTCCTTTTTCTCATATTCAGACGTCTTATCTTTTTGGCATATGTCTTTAATCTCTGTAACCGTGATTTCTTTGTCACATTCCTCAATCAATTGAAACACAAGATCATCTGCAAAAATAATGTTGTCCTCCATGTGAACATCATTAGCATTGTTCAGAATATTCATTCTTGTCAGTTTACCGCCAACATCTAAGAACCAGCATTTATTTATCTTCTTCAACTTCCACTTCTTCTTTCTATCCGTATCTGATTCCTCCATTATTTAGCTCCTACAATACAATATATGATATATATTAGAATATCCATGACTAAATTGTAAAATGACATTATTCTCTTCCTATCTGTATGCTTATTATATGCATTTAACTAATATCGTATAAAGTTTGGTACTACTTTTTCCCGTCAGTTTGCCATTTCTCTGTTTTAGTGTCATATTAGATTAAAAGAGTATGCCTAATTAAAAAAGAACAAAACTTAAGTAATTACATAGTTAGGTCTGTTGTTTCAAAATCGTGCTATAGCTTAAGTTATTGTTATTTGATTTTGATATTTTATTTCTAAAACAATGTATTTATAGCTTAATTATACTATTGCTTGTAGTATTTAGCTGCAGCACTTATTTTAGTCGCGCGAACGTGTAACTACTACTTAGCTCGATATAACGGTCTTAAGTATTTACTTAAGTATTATACTTTTATACTTCGCTTTTAGTAAAATTAAGAATTATTATGTTATGATCTATGGAATAGTACGGTTCTGACACATACTTGGCTAAGCAATTAGGTTTTTGTCGTGTTTTCGTGTTGTCGTGTTTTCATTCCGCCGACACGAAAACACGACAAATTCTTTTCAGACATCTAACATAAAATGTAATTATTCTGAAGCCAATTTTAAACGGTTTTAGAAGCATTTTCTTTCTATTCGAAAGAACCCCCAATTCAAAATTTATTTATATTCACTAAAGCTGCATTAGGAGATTAGAGATTATAAAACAGTACAATAATATGTCAGCTGTCAGCTATCGTTTTAAGAATACGAAGTGTATGTATTACAGACCAGGTTCCAGAAATATTTCATTGGGGTGCGGGAAGCGCCAACAGTTAAAGAATGATGGCGGCATCGGCGAGCTGAGTGGGGTTAAGCACGGAAGGGGGTAACCCCTCGTGTTAGATGGGTCAGGGCGTGTCTGCATTTGAATGTTTGAAATATATATTTAAATGGTGGCCTCTGCTGCAAATTTTGAGGTACGGGGTTAACCCCGTCTTGACAGTGGAGTCACAGGGTCTTTTCCTTGTCATGTTTTGAAATATAGGTATGAAATAGTGGTCCGTGTTGCATTTTCCCCCAAAATTTGAAATAAGTTAGGGGGTCATGGCCTCCTATTCAGGGGGTCAGAGGGTATCCTTACCGATATTTTTGAAATATAGGACTAAAATGATAGCCTCTGTTGCACTTTTGGGTCTAAATTTTGAAAAGAAATCCTTTGCCAAAATAGTTGGGTTGGGTGCAACTATGAATGAGTTCAGGTCACTTTGGGGGTTGGGGTGGGGGGATAACACGGTCATCGGCCTCAGCCCAGAACCCGAGCCTGTATAAATAGAAAAATAATTACGTACATGCGTTGGCCTTAATGAAAATTAACTTATTCGCATGAAATACCCAACCCCCGTACCTCAAAATTTAGGCTTAAAAATGCAGCAGATGCCACGATTTTATACATAGAGTTCAAACATTTAAAGGCAGAAACGCCTTGACCCACCTAACATGAGGGGATACCCCATTCCGTACCTAACCCACTCGACTCGCCGATGCTGCCCTCATTCTTTAACTGTTGTCGCTCCCCGCACCCCAATGAAATATATCTGCAACCGGGTTAGTTATACATACACTTCGTATTACTCTACATTTGATAAGATATGTCTGAAAAGAATGTGTCGTGTTTTCGTGTCGACTGGGCGAAAACACGACAACACGAAAACTCGACAAATACCTAATTTGTCGAGTTTTCATGTTGTCGTGTTTTCGCCCCGCCGATACGAAAACACCACAAATAAAGGGCGCGAAAACGACATTTATACCCACCAACACGAAAACCCCACAGATATATTTGTCGTGTCGGCGCCCTTTAAACGTCGAGTTTTCGCCTAAAATTTTGTCGTGTTTTCGCCTCGCCGACACGATAACACGACAAATTAGGTGTTTGTCGAGTTTTCGTGTTGTCGTGTTTTCATTCCGCCAACACGTCAACACGAAATGGCAGAAATCAACCACTATACTTTAGTGTGTTTCAAACTGTACCCTTATTGGATTATGTTAATAAAATTGCAAGTCGGTCCCATCCCCTGTTTTGTCTAAGAGATTTCATAGTTCTAAGGTGTGAGATATCTGGCATATTTGTTAAATTAAATGTCTGGAATGTCAAAGTTAAGACGCTTGTGGGTTTATAGATTTGAAATCACACGGAACGTTAAGAACTGGTATGTCAAATCCTGAGCATAGGAGCTAAACATGTATGTAATCTGCACAAACATCAACTGCGCCCAAACTTATTTATGAAAAACGAAAATGGCTTGAATATTGAGTTCTGCTCAACCCGAGGCGAGAGGGCGTAGGCGGTAGCATGCATTTCCACTACCGTCCGTGAACAGGCTCAATCAGACCGAGCCTGCAACATTTTCGTTTTGTTGTGTTGAGCGACCTGTGGAGTTCCTACTTTACTCAAGAACGTTTATAAACGTAACCTTCATATATCAATACTCCAAGTACCAATAAAGTTTTATTTTCGATCAATATTTCATGCGGTGTTCCGTTTGGACAATCGTGACTTTTTATTTAATACTAAAGCGCGATGCATGATGGTACGATGACAAAAACGCAATGGCGCGATGGCACGATCACGAAACAACGATGATATGATAGTGAAAACGCGATGGCACGATGATGAAATCGCGATGGTGCGATGGTACGATGGTAAAATGTCGATGTAATATCGCTTTTTCATCATCGTACCGTCGCGTTTTCAACATCGTATCATCGTACCATCGCGTACCGTACAGTCCATAAAATAAACAAACGTGTTTGTAAACACGGACGGATCCAAACGGAAGTGGAAGTAGCATTTTATAGAAATATTCCAGTGTCAAAATGCAAAACATATCCGTAGCCCTGACCAACCTATAAACCGGGCAAGTCTATTTTATAAGTACATCAACACTGCTGACCCATTCAAACGAGCTGTAATTTTAAGTACCGATAACGTTTTTTCTTAGTAACCTGTAATGTTTACTTAATAGTGTGGTGCAGTTCTATTGTCACATTTAAACTTCACTAAAATCGGTTTATTTTACTTCGTGTCAAGACACTAATAGCGATCTACATTTTTAACATACAAAGTCGCTATTGAATCAAGCATCAGAATTACTAATACATAAACAGGTTTAGAATAATAAGTATAAACTGGTAAGTTGTAACAATCTGTACAATTTCTGAGAAACTCACATTTTAGAGGTATATTATGGCCATGTTGGTCCCTTTCGTTTACCTAGTGATCATCTCTTTTACGTCGAGCATTACTGAGCATTTTAGAAGCAACTGTTTGCAATATGCTTCATATTTTGCCAATTTATTTGGGATTAAACATATTCTTTGATCTAAGGTTCTTAAAAATTTGAAAATCTTTAGCCTAACTGGGGCTTTGTTATTATTGCACTTAATGTAAACACATGTAATACAAATATTAATAAAATGTCTTAAGATCTGAAAAAAAGTCACTTACCGCGATTCTCTTTATAAATAATATAAGCCAGGATAAACGTAAGGTGGCAGTTTTACGTGCACAATAAAAGTATTTGCTCATTTATGTCGGTCAAACTTTATAGATAACGTATCTGTATGACATTGCATGGTGCATGGTTACCTTCAATAGATAAAAATTGGTTCCATTAGAGTTTTGACAAATATGAAACACGGTATGGTTGGTAGAAAAATGGCGGCTCCCAAGAAAACAACAGAGGAAAAGAACGTTTACAGAATTAATTTTCTTTTTTCTTCTTCTTCTTTGAAATCGTTTGGCGGAATCTGAGGAACGTTGACATGGTTGTTCCTCGGATGGACCTCTTAAAAACTGTTCCAAGAATACTTTTTCCGTACAGAATTCTGATTGCCATGGCAACCGAATGGAAAAACGTTAACTATCTTCTCCGAAACAGCAAGGCTTAGCTTAGAGTTTTGATATGTAACATTGGCTAGTAGTCCTCTGCCAGATTTGTTCAAGTCAATATTGGTCCTGCTTAGGTAGTCATAGTTTCTACTCCGTCAAAACAGCTGATCACATGTATTGACAAACTGCTGTTTGACGTCGTAGGCCACTTCTGTCAAAAACTAAAACAGGAAGGAGGAATGAGAATGTGCTGTGGAACTTCATGCAAAGAATTACGAAAATTTTGTATAGAAAGGAACCCACATACTGTAGTGTTTATCTATGTGTTATTTATATCCAGACCCTTGATATTAAGGGATAAGTATTTAGACCCAAGACTGGGATGGTTTATACACTTTACTATCAAACAGGCACATACACTCTCACTGACCATATTACAGAATAGTATAATAATATATAGAGGCAATGCAATAAGAGATGCTGTTCTCTGATTCGCTGAGAGGCGGAGCTTAACATGAATAGATTAAATACTACATCCCTGCCTTCTTTTAGATTTGTCCTTGCAATAAATATCTGAAATTGCATATAACATGTAAACATAAACTGATTAAATAATTGAAACAAAAAGACTGGTATATTTTACACATTAAACACGTGTTTTAGTTTGAAATTAAGATGACTGCATTAATTAAATTCCTATTTACGAACATTGTTTGTTATGCTCACTTTTCCCCTTCAACAAAATTATAATGTCATACAAATTAGCAACTTGAGATAAAATCCACTTTCGATAACATTAGAATGTCAGTTTTATTGCTGCAATTTATTTCACAGGTTGTCCGTTAGATTAGGGTTATGATCCCACGCTGTCAAATCAAGTAATGTTTATCTTGCGTCGTTGAGGTCTGAGAATCACTGATAAAACCTTACAAAATACATTATGCGAAAACATTAAACTATCAGCAACGTGAATGATATGGCATGTAAAAGATTTGCATGATTCAACAGAATAATATCGCTGTGATAAAATGCTTGAGAAAGAAAAAAAATGAAAGGAAAAAAATGCCATAGTTTGTTCTCGCATAATGCTTACACTAATTAATTGTGATGATTTTCAAACGCGTATTATTATGACGCGTATCACTTTATGAAATGTCACACTATTTTTCCATTGAATTAATATATCCAGCATTCCATTGAATTTTCATGAGAAACATAGCCTATAATTATTAAACTGAATGATTTTATGATTCAAAAAGAAAAAAAACTTATATATGTAATTACATGAAGTTTCACATTAATCATTTAAACACAATTGTTTCAACATAATCCATGCTCAATGAAAAGAAACACATGTTCCTGTACATTCATTCACATCGCTTTCATTCTTAAACTATGTCATATGTCAAAAGGTACTTTTGTACGTCGTGGACGTTGCGATCGTCGTAAACCAGTATACGTCGGTGACGACTCCTCCTTATTAACATCCTTCATTTGTCCATGAAACTCTTTAAATTTTGATATGTCTCGTGTAATTAACTTTCCATTCAAGTTAATTGTTACTGCCGAACCTTTCCTTTTAACAACTTCTCCGGGGATCGGATGATACGGTGTTTGATTTTTCGTGTAGTTTTCACGTCGCAGAAGTACTTTATCTCCAATTTTCACATCACGGTGCTGAGCATGTCGTGTTTTGTCAGCATACTTTTTGTTTTTCATTTTAACAGACTTATCTCGTTGTCTGATATATTTATCTTTGACTTTCGCAGTGAATTTTGGTAATTTTGTGTTTAGTTTACGTCCGAACATTATCTCAGCTGGAGACAGCTGTGTTGTACTGTGAGGTGCGTTTCTATAGTTCAGCAAGAAACTTGTTATTTCATCTTTTACACTATTTCCAGAAATTGCGGCAGATTTTATTGCTTTTGAGAGCGGTTTCATGAAAGATTCTGCTATAGGATTACCCATCGGGTGCAGCGGAGTTATTTTTCTATGCTTGAATCCTGCATGTTCTGCATACTCTTTGAATGCATGACTTTGGAACGGAGGACCGTTGTCACTTCGAAGCACTTGGCAATACCCGAACATCGCGAAAACTGACTCTAATTTGTTAATGACTGTGTTCGCCGTAAGACTTGTCAGTTTCTCAACAATAGGATATCTCGAATAATCGCAAATGATTACCATGTAATAAATTCCTGCAGCAAATGGTCCACAAAATCAACAGAAACTTCCGAAAACACAGAATTTGGTAATTCCGAGATTTTGATAGGATCGGGCACTGTTTGTTTTGTTGTTGTTTGGCATGATACGCATTCCCTGATTTCTTGGTCAACTAGTCTGTCCATGTACGGAAACCAGCAAGTTTCACGTAATAAAGCCTTTGTTTTCACACGACCGATATGTCCTTGATGTGCTAATTTACACACTTGTCTCTGAAATTTTGTTGGCACGCACAGTCTTGTACCACGTAGCAGTACTTGTCCGTTTTCTGTGTCAAGCACAGACAGTTCTTTAGATACCATTTCGTAGCACTTAAACGAATCATCAACTGCACACTTTTGTAATTTCCAATCATTTGTTTTCATTGCTTTTATAGTACACAGTAAGACACAGTCGTCCTGTGTTGCACGTGCAATATCCGCTAATGTCACAGCTTTAGGAAGCGCATTGTTTACTATGAAATTCACATAATCCTCGGCGATGCTAAAGACTGATTCTCGTTTGATTGGGTGTCTTGATAAATAGTCGCTTATCTGTGACGGACCCGGTACCCAGACAACTTCGAAATTGTAAGTCGTAAGTTTTAATCTCCATCGTTCGAGACGTGCTGATTCAATGTCCTTGGTACTGTTTAAAATTCCAAGAATTGGGCGATGATCTGTTTTCAAGATAAACTTTTTCCCAAATAGGTACAGATGGAAATGAGTGATACTGTGCACGGCTGCTAATGTTTCGATTTCTACTTGCGAATAACGTTGCTCTACTTCAGTTAAAGATCTACTAGCGTATGCCACTACTTTGCCCTCTTGTGTTAAGATCCCTGACACGCCTACTGGGGATCCATCAACCCAAAGTTCTGTTTTTTTCTTGGGGTCAAAGTACGCGAGTACTTTATCACTTTGCAACACAGTTTTTAGATGAATGAATGCTGATTCGTGTGAGTCATTCCACTGAAATTTCACGCCTTGCTGCGTTAATTTACGCAGAGGTTCTGTTAACGTAGAGTAATTGTCTATAAATCGGGACAGGTAATTTGTAAATCCGAGAAACCTTTTGACCTCAGATGCACTTTTAGGTCGTTCTGCTTTCTTAAAGCTTCCACTTTTTTCGGATCTGGCGAAATTCCCTGGTCTGAAAATATGTATCCATAGAACGCAATTTTTGATTGTCCGAATTCGCACTTGTTTTTATTTAAAGTGAGATTTTTCTCTGTCAAACGTTGAAATAATGCTTCTAGATTTCTGTCATGTTCCTCTCGCGTTTTACCATGAATGATTATGTCATCACTGATATTCATGACACCTTTTAATCCACTAAGAGCTTGGCGTATTTCGTTTTGAAATATTTCCGGAGCTGCGTTAACACCGAAATTCAGACGTTTATAACGACGTAGACCAACATGAGTAGCGAATGTTGTCATATTGCGTGATTCTTGTGATAACGGTATCTGGTGAAAACCTTTTAACAGATCTACGCGACTGAAAACGGTTGAGCCGTTGAGAGCCATCAGAATGTCGTCAATCGTTGGTGTCACGTGACGTTCACGTTTGATAGCCTTGTTTATGTGTCTCATATCGACACATATTCGGATTTCTTCAGGAGCGTGAGGCTTGCTAGTGATTACCAGGTTTGATACCCAAGGAGTCGGACCGTCAACCTTTTCTATAACGTCAAGGTCTTCAAGGCGTTGGAGCTCTTTCTTGACCTTTTCTCTGACTGAAACGGAACACGCCTTGGCGGCTGTGTTGACGGAACAACTGATTCGTCGACGTGGAATTTAACTTCAACATCTTTAAGTTTTCCTAGTCCATTGAACAACTGACTATATTTCTCACACAGTTCCTTGTAGTCACTGTTTCTCATACTGTTAATCACTGGTACGATTCCCAACTCTACAGCTGTTTCATAACTGATAATGTTTTCTGAATTTCCTTTGATATTTTGAAAATCAGCAAGCACAAATTTACTGTTAGATTCCACTGTTAATTTATATTTGCCTTCAACATGAATGGGCTGCTTTTGTCCGAAAGAGTAGGCCTTTATTTCCGATTTTTCAATTTTTGGCGTTGGTGACATCTTATCAATCACTGACTGGCTAATAATGTTAATTGAACTTCCCGTATCGATCAAAACTTTCGTGTCAATGTCATTGATTTTAACATTTATTCTCGGCACATTCTTTGATTTCACAGATCTGATTTCTTCACGCATTCCGTATGTAACTTCCGAGTCAGAGCTTTCAAAATTGTCAGAATTTTCGCTATCATGCTCTTTTATTTCATGTAATTGTTGTGATCTTCTGCTGTTTTGTTGAATTCGTTTGTAACAGACTGATAACAGGTGATTCTTTTTATGACAGTAATTACATGTAAGTCCATAGGCGGGGCACTTTCCTTGGTGCGGGTATTTTCCACCACAGTTTCTACAGGTGTTCGGATTTTGAAACTGACGTCGTTGTTTAGGTCGCGGGTAACGTTGTTGTTGACGTGCAGGCACACGCATTGGTTGTTGTTGTTGTTTTTGTTGTTGTTGACTTTGTTTCATCTTAATCCTTTGAATACCATCTTGATGCGTACTTCTTTCCATTTCTGATGCTTGTTTTCTAGCTATTTCCATAGATCTTCCAAGAATTAAAATATCTTGCAGTGATCTTTCTTCTTCCAGGCATTTTGTTCTGAGGGTTTTAGAGGTGCATCCTTGAATGATCTGACTTTTTATTCCGTCGTCCTTATCTGAAAATTCACAAAGTTCTGATCGATTGATTCATCCGATGTTTGTTTGATATTTCTAAATTCAAAACGTTCGAATTCCCTGTTCTTTTTTGGTTCAAAATATGCTTTAAGTTTCGTTTTTGTGTCTGTGTAATTGTCCTCACTGGCACTCAAATCTAATGTTTCATAAATGTCGTATACGTCGTCGCCGGCATAATGGAGTAGCATAGCTTTTTTCCTTTTATTTGTATCAATTTTCATTCCGACAAATAAATTTTCGAGTTTTGCAACGTATTAAGGGGGAATGGTACTTTGTCAAAATTTAAGATTTGCTAATAGTCGTATATACCAAAATAAACTTGAAGATATTTCAAAATTGTATCATCATCTTTTAGAGCGATAAACATGCGTATGATGTTACCATGACGTCGCAAACATGACCCGTTTTCGCGCTTTTTACGTCCGTTAATGGTAGCACTAAAATGGTATAAAACTCGATACTACAAACGTATTGTTGGCGTCAATGCATTAGATTATATATCAAACGACAGAATAAAGCAATTTCTTAGTGATCATTAACATGAAAAGGTATTTTCTATCCGAATTTTCGAAGGAGGTTCGAAAACAGACATTTGGTTGTTTAAGAAAATTCAGGAAAAAAATCGCTTCTGATCCATTTTGCAAAAAAATGGCCCGTGGAATTTTTGCCAATTTTTTGTATGTAAAAATTCATTATGTTGTTAATGGCTGTGCCAAAATAAAAAAAAGTTCACCGAAGCGTTTTTCTAGTACAACCGTTTGAATTAGAGCATTGTGTCGCAATAAACAACGTCGCTTAAGACATGACGTAAGCACGTGAATATTTACATTATTAGCCTTATTTTTACACCAGTGGCTGCAAAGATGGTGCTCTCCATACATATGTGGAACTATGCTTTCTAGCGCCTGTATTAATTCAGCTTCTCCTTTTTCTTCAAGATTTATTGAAACTCACTTTGCACTGGAAAACAAGCTTGCAATGGAAATTATTTTCTATTGTTAATTGTTCTTTAAAAAAAAATATTCAGGACAATTAAAATGTAGAGTAAAAATATGTTTGTACATCAGTCCAGAATTGCTTGCCTCTTTATGCAATTGAGCACGAATATCGGGCTCCATAGCTTTTACAGAATTGCTCCATTTTTTTGGCATCTGTGAAGTTGACCATATTTAATTATTTTCGTGTAAACTTTGATAAGTTTTCACACAGTTATTGTTACTTTCAAACATTACATATGTTGCAACAATATTTGTTACTTATTTATAAACTTGAACCCATATAATAAAACAGTTATTGACTGTTAAGCCATCGGATATGATGTGATATTCAACGGAGGAGGACAATATTGACCTCTTCCAGTGAATACCATAGCATATCCAATGGCTCAAGGGTCAATAATAATATAATTTTCAAAACGAAATTAACATAAATAATTGACAAAAAACTCAATAAAAATATTGCTCTTTTTCACTCTAACTTTCAGAAAATTATTAAAGTTATATAGCAGTCATAGATAATTATCACTCACACGGGCGTGTTAAATTTACATATATATTATTTATGTATGTGTATTTATTTTATGTAATAAGTTGCTTTAAAACAAACATAATATTTTGATGGCAAATTTATATTTATAGATAGATTTATTGATAATATTTCTTTAGTACTAATATTTACGAGATTATCCCATTTTTGTCTTCATGCAAAAATATAGCCAAGGGAGACAAACAGATACTGATTAAGTACGGCTGTTATATACATTCTTATTACAGAAACACAACCTAAAGTATAGATTTGTACCAGCATCGTGTTGACTTGTCAGGAAATTATCAGTAGCGCGGTACGGTGACCTCGGAAAAGGGCGCATAACATGCGAGATTGTCGGCTTATATGGAAATTCCAAATGAATTCATATTATTGTTTGTTTTGATTGATAGAATCCTGTTTTACGGCCCTTTCAGTATTTCAGTTATGTCAGGCAGGTAGACAAGCTTACTGCCGCTCATTGGCTGCTTTTTTTATTAAAAATATAAGCATTCTTAATTTATTAAGACCTATTATACAGCCATTCTATTCAAACTTATTCTTTCTAAAATACGTGTAAAATAAAAGCTCAGTA
This sequence comes from Mercenaria mercenaria, assembly GCF_021730395.1. Lineage (NCBI taxonomy): Eukaryota > Metazoa > Mollusca > Bivalvia > Venerida > Veneridae > Mercenaria > Mercenaria mercenaria. Next base: position 35,562 of record NW_026462055.1, on the reverse strand, counting down.
CATAATCCAGGATCGGGAACGGATTTAGCATCTTTTTGAGTGATCGTTCTCTAGTGTATACTGCTAGTTTCTATTTGGACCAACATTGCAAACTTTAATATATTTTTTATTGAATTTTAGGAAAGACAATATTGTGAAACAAGCCGCGACGGCATATGGACGAACATTCATCATTCTATATCGTTATGTCGTCATGTAAACGGAAGGGGCATGTCCGTGATGGCATGTTTAAAATTCATAATTTAGTCGTTTCTATTCAGGCTTTTTTCCACGTCCTGTGCAACAAATAACAAATAACAGAAATATTTAAATGAAATGAGCCGCGCCTTGTGAAAACCAACATACGGTGGCTTTGCAGTCTGGTCAGGATCCATGCTGTTCGCTAACGGTTTCCTAAATTGCAATAGGCTTTAAAAGCGAACAACATAGATCCTGACAAGACTGCGCAAGCTGGTCTGGATCAAAGCTAGTCGCAAAGCCACTATGTTGGTTTTTTCATGGCGCGGCTCAAATAACATATGTTAAAACAGGTAGAACGGTATCCATTTATGTAAATGTTTTGACGTGTAATCTTTGCCAACAGTACACGGCGGAATCTTAAAATTCATACGTAACATTCGAATTTTAAAATTCCGTTGTACTGCTTGCAAAAGAAAAATAACGTATATATATAAACTGTCAACTTTTAGGACTGCCTACGTGGTCTGATTCACTGAGATATCAGCAACGGAGTGTTCATGTACGTCAAATTTTGGAAACGTTGGTATTCCAGCCATTTTCCGTTTTACTGAATATGTTAATCCGACTTTTGTTTAGAAGTACACATTTCCCTAACTATATTTTACTTAAATTTATCCTCGTCGCCATTATGTAGTGTTTATCTATGTGTTATTTATATCCAGACCCTTGATATTAAGGGATAAGTATTTAGACCCAAGACTGGGATGGTTTATACACTTTACTATCAAACAGGCACATACACTCTCACTGACCATATTACAGAATAGTATAATAATATATAGAGGCAATGCAATAAGCAGGACCTTGATTTGTAAAGAAAATTACGTACATTGTAGGGATAATACTAGTTTTTTTGTGTATTAACGTCTGCAGAAGCCCGCATGATTGTTTGTGACCGAAAACCGAAGCTATTCTTTCATAAAAAACATTAATCGACAACTAAATGCATTGTTTTCATTTTTGATGACTTTACAATTCCGGTACATTTCAATTACCATTCTGTTATTCTTGGAAACGGTAAACATGTTTTAAATATCCATAACCAGGGCCCAGAAATCAACAACACTTCCAAAAGCATGTAATGAAGGTTTTTAACCTTTTAATTATTTTATCTGTCATTATTATAAACATAAAATTACCCATATTTTTGCATATCACTTAAAAATTTGATAAACAGGAACACTATTTCAAAAGTAATAACTTTACAATCGAATTATTTTGAGTACGAACGCATTTAGAGTACGGACGAGTACGAATGTAGTGAAAAGCTTTCAAATGTTTTATCCATATTCTTCGCGGAAAAAGATAATTTTAAGTATTCCGACTGATACGTACAAAAAGCATTAAAATGATTCATATGTCACAAACTGACATACGGGCCTCATTGTATCTGTAGTTTAAATGCATGTATTGCATCATCTTTTTGTAATGTTTTGAGTTATTGAGGTAAATGTCAGATTTCACGCATGAAATACCTCTCATGTCTTTCTGTATTTCATAACTTAAATTTCAATGTAAATTTTATTAAATTCGGTTCAGAAATATGAAAGTTGATATTTTATAAACTTCAGCGATTCATCTTTTTATCCCCAAAACCACTATAACGGGCCTTAAATTGTCAAATTTCAATCCGCGCCAAAGTAATCGGATTTCCCGGCTATATCGTGATTCCCGTGGAAACGCAAAAAGTCAGAGTACACGCATTTGAATCCCATGAAATTTAGTATTTGGCGGGACAGAACCCTACAAATAGACTGGACTAGTTATGCCTAGTGCACACCACTTTCAACATTAGACGATTTTACGTCCAATTGATTATTCTTGGTAGAAATTTATGCTCCATCGAGGTAAGAAATTTATTTGTTAGATTTCTGTATAATTTTTGAAATACGAATTTTATTTAGTAAATTTTTGTTCATTCTACAGAGTTTCTCAACGTTTACTTTTCGGCATGTGATTTTGGCTAGTTGCGGTATGTCAGGATAATATAGTAAATTTTTCAGACTTTCGTCAATTATTTCGAAAGAGGAATCTATAATGTTTCGTTTATATAAGCTATAAGATTTGTACTGAAATTTGTGTAACATGATAATTGTAAAGTACTCTTTGTTAAAAAAAATATGTCAAATATTTAGTTGTTAATTATGGAACGCCAATGTTGCATTGCATTGTAATCAGCTGATTGTAATGTTAAATCTATGTGGCAAGTCTAGTACCATGTATGTAACATGTTATTGTAATTTGAAATTATTGTGTGATAGTCTTTATACATACAATGTCCGTTTTGTTGTATGGCATTTGATATTATATTGATACCAGCTATGGTATAAGGTTTGATTTGCATTGAATTTTGTTAATTTAATTTGTAGTTGTAAATAATAGCTGCAGTTTATCATCTTCGTATCAATAATTTTTCATCATAAACTTTTCATATCTTTTCAATACTTTAACTTTAGACTTGTAAGTAATTAATTTTAGAAATAATGGAAGTAATAAGTATTTTAATCACGTGACGTATGAACTTATAGCACATATGTTTTACTTTTATACATATTACTTTTATATATATTACTTTTATTTACATTGCCCCGTGTCTTTGGAACATGGTGGGGGTAAGAGTGAGGTTGGGTGCGCACCATAAACCGGTTTAAGTTCCCCTGTGGTGTTTTTGCCACTGACCGTTCCAAGGCGGTGCCCCACTGTGTTCCATTGTTTGTTCGTTTTGTCCTTATGTGTTGGCTTTGTGTGTGCGTGTGTGTGTGTGTGTGTGTGATGCACGCGTCTGCGTGCTGTGGGTTTCGTTTTGGGGAGGCTGCGTTTTTGGCCCGTGGCATTCCCTGTTTGATATTTGTCTTTGTTTTTTGGGGACACGTAGAAGTAAAACCGATTTTCTAGCTAACTGGAACATCTCCAGGGATGGCTCACTCATAAACGTATCAATATACAAAATTATCTGTAAAATGTAGCTGAAAAGTCTCAAAACATGAAAAAGTATAGTAATCAATGGTTTATCCCGGAGAGGCCCCCAATACCTGTTACGTCTAAAAGTAACAATTGCTTGTTACTTAAAATACTTAAGGTAACAGAAATACCAACCAGCAACTAATAACAAAGTTTATTTATACAGTTCAAATACCTTAAAATGTTAATTAGGTATAAAGTCAAATCTAACTTTAAAAATAATTGTAATACCCTGTTTATCAGTGTTGTGTTAGAACATTCTGAAACACCATAGAATATAAATAACTTACATGATGTCTCAAAACTAGGGCAGTAAACAATGATTAATAAATAAAGTAAAATAAAAATGTGGAAAACCACAGGTCGCCCAATACGACATAAACAACCGGTCTGATTGAGCCTGTTCATGGACGTCCACACCCTCTAGCCCCGGATTGAGCAGAGACATCCACATATGTAAAGCCAAAGGGAAAATGGCATGTACATAACAACATATACATGGCATTGTATTTTTTGGTGGAATGTAACAACAACAAACAACAACATCGTTATTGGTAATATTGATAGTTACATGCCTTTGGATAACGAACAGTACAAATACGTTAAATATGGTTTGTACAACATGCATAAATATAACCAACTTACTGTCTCAACAAATATACTTAACCAATATTATTTTGAATTCTCTTACAAACAATAACAAACATAATAGAAATTTCCACATATCGTAAAATGGGCAAAATTTAGAAATCGAGGGCTACGCCCCCTCGTACAAATCGTTTACCCTCGAGTTTCAATGCTATTTCTATTACATATAGTAAAATTCAGCCGATTAATATTGGCTACGCTTGAATAGTAACGACTTTAATCCGTCAGAGAAAGGTGTATACAGGTACAAGTTATAATACATGTTTTTAATATTATGTGTCAATTTTTATGTAATCCGAAAAAACAATTTTCTTGAAAAGAATAGTTATCAGGTATTTTAGCAACAAACAAACTATTAACGTTATTTGCTACATTTGTACACTACATCTAGATTTGTCAGCTTAATATATGTATATAAATTATTTTAGCTTTAGATATGATAAAGAAACAACATAAGCTAGTACAGTTAGCTGACAGTTCTGAGCTGGGCTGGCGCGTGGTGGCGGAATATGAAACCAACCCGATACCAAGTGACAGCGATGATGAAAAGAAAATGTATAAGGCTGAGACGAGAGCTGCGAGGAAGGTGAACTCTGAGAAGTCTAAGATCCGTCGTTGCCGGGCATTTCCTTACAGACGTCAACGACAAGTTCCAGATACTCCGTCGTCTAGCGTAATGCAGCGTAACAGACGTCCAGGTATATGCTTTACGTGCGGAAAGCCCGGTCACTGGAAAATGGAATGCAATCAAAATAGTAGCAACAGTAACAATAAGTTAAGTAGATCTATTTCATGTATGTTATGTAAATGTAAAGATTCAAAATTTGATATAAATATTGAAAACCTGTCTGTTGCTGGTAAGAAAACCAGTCAGAATGAAATGTCTGATATACAGCGTAGATCTACAGATGTTACTGTAGATGGCGTTTATGGTTCTTTTTATCAAAGTGTCTCATGCGCAAATACCAGCCGGACAAGCCTGTATCTGATTTCTGATCTCTCTGTCGTGGGGGCTTTGTCTCACTCTGTCCCTCTGGTCAGATCGCTCTGTGTCTGTACTAGTAGAGGATGAATTATGCGCCCTGTGTGGCTGGATTTGAACTATGTAAAGCGCCTTTGAACGTGAAATTGATCATGAAAAGGGCGCTATATAAATCTGGTATAATAATAATAATACCAGTTTTAATGATACAGGACATAGCAGCACAGATTCTGTAAATAATCATGACACACACTGTGTGCAAAATGTTCAGAATATAAACGTTCAGAATTGTAACGTAAATGAGACACCTTTGACTGACAGTCAGAAAGTAGGTGCGAAACCATCGCCAGTTGGTAGGTTAAAGAAGCATGTTTCTGAGTGGAAAAACATATCAGATAATGTATATATAATAGGTGTGGTACAGGAAGGTTATAAATTATTTTCACTGGTAAAACTACTCGATGTCTATCAAACTACAAGTTTCCTAAAACCTGGGACATCACATATATAGAAAATCACTGGGCCAACTCTCAGACACAGCTGAGTTATGTTGACAAAATCATATTACCTTATTTAAGCGCGAAGCGCAAAGAACTTGGTCTGCCTGCAACATCCAAAGCGTTGTGCATTTTTGATGTTTTCCGTGCGCAAATGACTGAGCCTTTCCTTGAACACTTGAAGAAAAATAACATTGCAGTTGTATATGTGCCAGCCTGCTGCACAGATCGCCTACAACCTATGGACCTGTCTGTGCAGAAAACTGTCAAGTCAAAACTTAAAAGTTCTTTTGAAGACTGGTATTCAGAGCAAATTGTAAAACAAATCAGGAAAAATGGTCCCGATGACATTGAGCCTGTACAGCTTCGGTTAATCACTATGAAAGAGCTCGTTTCGAAATGGCTCTTTAAAATGTTTCAGGAAATTTCTAACCAACCTGATCTGATCATTAACGGGTTCAGAGCGGCGGGTATTCTCAAGGCGCTCGAGGAATTTATCCCTCTTACACTGGCAGCGCGTCAGTAGTACAAGAACCGTATATTTATAATAGAGCTGAACGAAAGCTGAACATAAGATTCGTAGCTGTATGCATGTACATGTATTTATGCTGAATAAAACTTTATGTTGTCCCACTGTTAACATCGTGCTTTTGTCATTTTTGCTTAGTGTTTCATGTTTCCCCTTCGTCACATTATGTGATGATGACGATGTTACATCAGTATCCGTCAAATTTCACTTTAAAACCGGAAGTCGACATAACTGTCAAAATAACAACAAAATACGTATCTTTCTACCTGAAATTAATGAAACAAAGTTGAATACAGAACCGCAGAAATAAATTCCATCAACTTGAGAAGGAAGACACCACAGAAATAAGGTATGCAGAAATTTAATACCCCCTCATTTTTGAAAATCCGCAGAATTTGGAGCCCGCAGAAATAAGTACTTATACGGTACCATTCAAAGAGATACCTCCCAAAATTCATCTTTGAAATAATAGATCAGCTTGGGAAAATCCCGAATTTGTTTGTAGTGAAATAAAATCACTTTTGCAGGCGAGGTTAATGAGAAACCTTACGTAGTTAAGCCTTTAACTGCAGCTTATAACAAAGAGTCAAAACCCAGGCTAGTTCTGGACTGCAGACACATCAATCCATATTTGCATAAATTTAAGATTAAGTTTGACGACATAAAAATCGCAGAGCAATTGTTTGATATGTTTGATTTAAAATCAACATACCATCATATTGATATATATGCATCCCGTGTTACCTACTTAGGTTTCTGTTGGGAACATGATGGTAAAGAAAAGTACTATGTTTTCAATTCTTTACCGTTTGGTATTGCCACAGCCGGCCATATTTTTACTAAAAACTTACGGGTGATTATCAGATATTGGAGAAATTTAGGTCACAGAGTTGTAATGTTTTTAGATGACGGAATTGGGGGTCATCGTGAATTTATAAAAGCTCTAGAATTAAGTCAGTTTGTGAAAGTTTCATTGTTAAAGTTTGGGTTTATGTTAGCGGAGGAAAAATGCAAATTGTTACCGGCTATGGTTTCATGCTGGTTAGGTCATGTTTTAGATTTCGAAAGAAATATGTTGTGTGTATCTGATGAACGCATACATTCATTAGAATGTTCAATAGATTCAGGGCTAGCTGGAACTCACCAGTGCAAGTAACAAAACAGGCCATTTTAGAATTACAATACTGACGAAAGAATGCTAGAAACTTGAATTCTGCAGGCAGATCATTTAAGCAAGTAGAGTATATCGATGCGTACTTATTTTCAGACGCTAGTGCATTTGCATACGGCGGTTACATACAGAAATTCGAACAAAATGTAGATGTTTAGAAAATGAGCGGTAGTTTAATAAATAGAGTGCTCCCGGAAGTGAGCATTTGCGATGACGTATCAAAGATGGGGTCAATAATGCCCTCAGACGCGAGCAGTTGTCAGTTTATATGTCCTGTTACGCTCCCAAAAGTGAGTAAGAGTACTTTTACGCTCCCGGAAGAGAGCAGGTGTTCAGTTATGATCCCGGAAGTGAGCAGGAGTTCTGTTATGCTCCCGAAAGTGGTAAAGTGCCCTGCTACGCTCCCGGAAGTGAGCAAGTGTTCTGTTATGCTCCCGGAAGTGAGAAGTTGCCCTGGTTTGCTCCCGGAAGTGAGCAAGTGTTTTGTTTCGCTCCCGGAAGTGAGCAAGTGTTCTGTTTTGATCCCTGAAATGATCAGGTGTCCAGTTTTGCTCCCGGAAGTGAGCAGGTGTCCTGTTATGCTCCCGGAAGTGAGCAAGTGTCCCGTTATGATCCCGGAAGTGAACAAACATACTGTTAAGTCTTTGGATACCAGAATATCTTTTCTGATATATTTTCAAATGAAATCAAGGGCAGTAATATACTCCCGAAAGAGAGCATGAGTAGTGTTTTGTTCCCACAAATGAAATTTGGCAATTGGCAATCGGACTGCTTAGATCTTGATATGTGTCAGGATAATGATGGTGCCGTGTATGGCTCTTGGACTGACAAAGAAGCAGGCAAGAGTTCAACCTGGCGTGAGCTTGAAGCTGTCCGTAGTTTATTGTTTAGTAATTTAAAGTTTTTGAAAATTCTCAAATCAAAATTGTTTCAGATAACCAGAACGTTAAATATATTTTACAGGGCGGAAGCCGTGTAGAAGAGTTACATTTTATTTCCATGCATATTAACAACGTTTGTGATAAACACAATATAAGCTTCACCACTGAATGGATCCCTAGATCATAAAACAAAAGTGCAGATTGTTTGAGCGGATGTTATGATGCAGATGATTGGTTTGTTACAAATGAAATGTTTAGGCATTTAGATAGTAAGTGGGGGCCCCATACGGTAGACAGATTTGCTACACATTATAACAACAAATATATTCGTTTTAATTCAAAGGGGTGGATGCCTGCTACAGAGTTGATAGTTTAAGCCAAATATGGCAAGGTGAGAATAACTGGGCTGTGCCACCTCCGTACTTAATCACAAGGTGTTTAAGAAAAGCATTGAGAGGTCGAACACTACTATTGTTTTTCCAGAGTGGTTCTCTGCTCCTTACTGGCCGTTCATATTCAGCCTGTACAAACAAAATCACAACAGTTTCATTCAAGATGTTTTTGCATTACCTTGTACAGGAGCAATTTCCACAGGAAAAGGCAGCCGCGGAGTATTTAATAACGAACCATTATCTTTCAGAATGCTGGCTTTGAGATGTTTGTTTACCTAGCTGTTCAGTGTGTTTTAGTTGTAAGTTATGTTGTTTAAACACATACATGACATGTATAAATATTTTGCAGGTTCTGGTTTGAGACATACTTTAAAACGAAAGTTTGAGGAAGCTGGTGTAAAATATTGACAATAGTGATTCAGTAGTAGACAGAATGGCAAACCACATATTATCTGCTAGAGCTGATGGAACAGTGACGAAATATTCTGGTCAGATTAAAAATTTTGAAAACTTTTGTAAAATGAAAGGCTTCCAGTCACGCCCTGCAAATTCTATACATGTGGCTATATACTTATCAAGCCTAATAGATTTGGGATATCTTCTGCGTTCTATGTGATCAAATGGTTACATGACATAAACGATTTCGATGAAAGTCTTCGACAGTGACTAAAATGCTAGAATGCAGCAAACGTTTAAATTCGAAACCCTCGCAGAAGAAGGATGTCATTAATTCTGAACATTTAGTACGACTGTGTGATATTTATCCAGGCACTACAGACTACTAAACTTTGAGAGGTTTAGCTATGATATTAATCGGTTATTCAGGGTTTTTGAGATATAATGAAATCAGTGAACTCAAATGCAATGATGTTGAGTTTAAACCCGATTATATTGTATTACACATTAGAAAGAGCAAAACAGACATATATAGGTCAGGTAGACGGGTATTAATAGCAAAAGGTTCTACTTCGGCTTGTCCTGTTGCCATGTTGCAAAGATATATTAAACATTCAGGTCTGTCTTTGGGTTCCGATTCATACTTATTCAAACCAGCATGTAGATCAGGTTCAAAATGCTTTTTGTTAAAGCCAAACAAGAAACTTTGATACACTCGTGCTAGGGAATGCATATTGATCAAACTTAAACTTGTCGCTCCTGATTTGAATTTAGGTCTTTATTCACTTAGAGCAAGCGGTGCGACCGTTGCAGCAAACTCTAAAGGTGTTTCAGATCGCTGTCTTAAGAGACACGGTCGATGGAAAACTGATACAGCCAAAAATGGCTATATAGAAGATTCTCTACATAAAAAGTTATTCATAACTAAACAGTTAGAGTTGTAAAATTTAAGTAATCGAGATATTCGATTGTGTAAGTGTACAGCTATTAGAAACTTGAATAGCATAAATACACCTAACATTTTGTTTCGTTCTATAAAGTGTACATCTTACCATTGCAATAGGTGTTTGTTATTTTGTGGGTAGTCTTGTTAAGACTTGAAGTTCTCCGCGGTACGTAGTATAGCGGAGAACATATGTCTTAACACGGCGAAGCACAAAATCATTGAACCATTTTGTGCACGGGATTTTTCGCGGGTATTTGGTAGCGAAGAAATCAGTTCTACGCAAGTTTCTGTACTAGTTACATCTACTTTATGCTATTCAAATTCACACATTGTTGTACTTGTGTATAAATAAGGCCGAAAAAGATGTAAATACGCTCATTTTATCAAGTAAAAATGAAACAATAATCTTAGATATGACCATGCTTCTGAACAGATTCCGTAGTTTCAGTATTCTGAGAAATAATTTGAGGAGTTGAAAAACTCCGCGCATGTTACGGATCCACTTTTCCTCCACAGGGGATTTTTCGTGTACGGCCAGTATTTCTTTGACAAATGTAGCTTTAACTCTGCTAAAGCATGTTGTGATGGGAGACTGATATTGTAGAGCTTTAACGAATATGTACTACGGTTAGTTTCCGATATATACATGTGCCTTACGTCCTCCGTGTATTATACACTCCGTGTATTATACACTTTAAAGCTGTTTGTAAGGTACGTGAAATTATATAAATAATTTATTTATTCAACCATTATGCATCAAATACAATTGCATGGAAATTGTTTTGGGTTGTCTCCCCTCTCATTTGTCGCACATTAAAGTGTACATCTTGCTATTGCAATAGGTGTTTGTTATTTTATGGGTAGTCTTGTTAAGACGTATCACCCTCTTGCGTTGGTTGAGTCTCTTTTGACTGACGCTAGCATTCGCGAAAAGCTACAGAGTAACACCAGGTACAGTGATACGTGTAAGATCAGTACACAAAGGAAAAATTGCTCGATTCGGATAATGCTTTTTGCTTATACTAATAATTTCGTTATATTACTTTACGGATTTTTATCAGATGAAAAACGTCGAAGGCACTATTACGAGTGCTTTCCTAAGTAAAATGTTTGTGTGTATGCCAGACTTTCCCATTACTTTCATCAAACACTTCGCCCAATTCCCAGTGTGAACGTAACCCAAACATTTGATCCGTGAGAGAATCATTTGGGACTAGTGTTTAAGAAACTGTAAAGAATAAATGACCGATACTAGAGGCAAGGTATTTATTTACCCAACACTTCAGTAAAAAGGTACTTTTCCTGTCTTCAACACTTTTTATTTTATTCAAAACTGGCAAGGAATAAGTGAAAATGTTTTCTGAATACAGCGATTTTCCCGTGTGTACTGTACCGAAAAGTCACGTAGGTGACCGCTCTGAACACTACGGAAGCGCTATTTCTGCCCACATATTTATGTGCGCCACAGAAAGCGTTGCTGCTGTCCGTACGGCCGTCCGTACGTACGTCCCGAAATCTTGTCTGTCTAACTCCTCCCACACTATTAGCCTGATTTGCTTCAAACTTACTCAGATGACAAGCTAGATATGCAGATGACCATAAAGGAAGGAATTATCTCGGGGAATTTTTTGACCGGAGTTATGGCCCTTTGATAGTTTGCTGAAAAAGATATTGAGAAAAATAGTGTTTGTCCAATTCTTCTCATACTATTAGCCTGATTTGCTACAGATTTTCACAGATGAACAACCTTGACGTCTAGCTGACCATAAAGGAATATTTTCTACTGCAGTTATTGCATTTCGTGGTTTTTGCTATATGGAATATAGAGAAGTTGGTGTGCCCAACTCCTACCACACTATTAGCCTGGTTTGTTTCAAAATTTCACAAATTAACAAGCCTGATGTGCAGATTACCCTAAAGGTCTTTTTTAATTTTTTACTGCAGTATTTCTCTTTGATACATTTGCCCAATTAATTGAGATTTCAAAGACAATAAGCTGTCTGTATATTATACACATTGAAGTAGTCTGCTTTCCATGAAAAACAAAGACTCTAACGTTAAATTTAAATGAAGAATTATTCTTCCTGTAAATGGTCAACTTGAAGGACAAATGGCATGTTCCTAAATTTTATGTGGCATAGAATATAGTTATCAGGTACATTACAAGCCTTTTATAAAAGTTATCAAAATCTTGTTTGTGTGAATCTTAACTATTTACTTTCAGGCTTTGTTTACATATGAATTCCTAAGATTTGATAACTTCAGTCATTAGTTCATTTGGTCGTTTTTAATGCCTTTCACGAATGTAATACTTGCAAAAAAATATAATAACACAATAAAACAATATTGATATTTTAATCCCCCGCCACAAGTGGTGGGGGGTTATAGGAATGGTCTCCGTCTGTCCTTCCGTCCTTCCGTAACATTTTGTGTCCGCTCTGTATCTCTTAAACCCCTTGAAGGATTTTCATGAAACTTGGGTCAAATGATCACCTTATCAAGACGATATGAGAACCTATAAGTCAGTCATGTCGGTTCAAGGTCAAGGTCACAACTCAAGGTCAAAGCTTTGAGCCTACCATTTCGTGTCCGCTCTGTATCTCATAAACCTCTTAAAGGATAATCATGAAACTTTGATTAAATAATCACCTTATCAAGACAATGTACAGAACTGATGAGCCAGCCATGTCGGCTCAAGGTCAAGGTCACAACTAAAGGTGAAATGTTTGAGCCTTCCATTTCGCTTCCGCTCTATATCTCCTAAACCCCTTGAAGGATTTTCATCAAATTGTGTCAAATGATCACCTCATCAAGACAATGTGCAAAACCCATGAGTCAGTTATGCCCGCTCAAGGTCAAGGTTACAACTGAGGGTATAAGTTTTGAACCTTCCATTTTGTGTCCGCTTTGTATCTCCTAAACCCATTTAAGGGTTTTCATTAAACTTTGGTCAAATGATCACCTCATCAAGAGCTCATGAGTCAGTTATGTCGGTTCAAGGTCAAGGTCACAACTCAAGGTCAAAGGTTTTAGCTCTGTATCTCCTAAACCCTTTGAAGGATTTTCATGAAACTTTGGTCAAATGATCACCTCATCAAGACGTTGTGCAGAATTTATAAGTCAGCCATATCAGTTCAAGGTTTAGGTCACAGCTAAAGGTCAAAGGTTTACCCTTTCACTATCCATAACAGTGGCGGGGGATTTAGCTGTCTTTCAGACTGCCTTGTTTTAAATTAAACAGGTACCGCTGAAGGACTTCGATGCAAACTAGAAAGTCCTCCCCAGAAGCAAAATCCTTTTGTATTTTCTCGGAATCTAGAAGTTAAAAGAGAGTCTGTGGTTATAACTAAACCTTTTCGATGCGGCGATTATGGAGAATTATTTATTGGTAGGTAAACAGATATTCACATACAAATTTGAATGATCTATCAATAATATAGACGTTATCTAAATAAATTTAAATGGTATGCAGTCAAAACAGTATATTGCCCAACAACGACAAAATGCATAGATAGCGTCAAACGGTGTCTGTTTATACATGCTGACATTCATATATTTTATTTGAAGGACATGGGAAAACTTATCTTGACAGCACACCCTTGTGTCGTATGAAAACACAGATATCTTTAATACATTTTTAAATAATTGGTTACATGAATGGATAACACGAAAGACATTAGTCGCTACAGTTTCCTCATTGATCGTGTGATGTGATGACGGAACACATGAGGAAATCTTAGACCTTAAGTTCCTAAATCCTGAACCGATTCGATATTTTTTGCATAAACTGCTTCGTCGCTTCGTCGGTCATGTCTTAATATTGTGTTTCTCCTAGTGCTCTGACTTGTGAAAGTCATTTTGAATCAATACATAACTTAACGGTTTCATAGGTTTTGATTTATACATCTTTACATGAGTATTTTTTGTTTAAAATGCTGTAACGTATGTTAGGGAGCTCACCTAATTTTCATCATATATGAACATGGTGAGGGTATAAGAGTAAGGTTAGTCGCCGATAATCCATTTTATGCACCCCTATGTGAATTTAATACTGACCATTCCAGTCTCCATGTTTGTTTGTGTATATTTGTTGCATGTTTGTGTTTTATCAATGCATACATTTATGTATACAATATGACATTTGTGTACATTGCTCATGATTACATTTACACGTTCGTCAACTGCCATTAGGAATGCTGTATATGCGGTTGAGTTATTTAAATGCGGCGTTTCTAGTTGGACATTTGTTCCTCTTTCAATTGATATAGGTATAACGTATGTGTGTCATAATTCAATAAATGTTTGCCAAAATAAAATGACTTTTATAAAACACTTTTTTTTCCAGATCAATTGTAGCCTAGTTTCTTTTTACACGTAACCGTCTGATTTGAATGTTCTTTGTATCTATATATAAGTATTATAACATGTGCATTAAGACTATAAATGAAAATGTTAAATTAATGTTGATTTCACAAACTCACTATTTAAGGTAAATTTTCCAACACATTCGATGTTACGATCGTGACAAAGTTCAAACTGACTGTTGACGAATTCTTGGCAGAGGCGAAGGTATTGCACAATTTTCGACAATGCAAACGCTTTGTCAGAGTATTAGCTGTAATCATCAACCCTGAACCATTTATGATTATTCTCGGTGAGACTGTACGCAATACATTGCAACAGTACTTGCGGATTGATGGAGGCAAAACAGTAACTTTCAAGGCTTTACTTGAAATTGCTGCAGAGGTATTTTTCTCTTTGTTCTTATTTTAGCTCGAGTATACGGAACATACTAAGAGCTATCCTATTCGTAAGCGTCCACATTTTTGATTACAGGTTTGGAGGACTTTCACCTTCTCTCTGTTACTACTGAACAGATTTTATTTAAACTTAAAACAATGTTCAATCTCATCACCAATATCATATGACACATGTTTGATGGCTCTGGCACAGACCAAAATCTCAAGGATTACGCCCTTTTTAACTTAGAATTTCAATTCAAAATTATGATTCACACAAAATTTCTGCAGTCTCTGTTATTACTAAACAGATTTGATCAGGAAAGGTAAGTTAACAGTTTCACATAATTCTCAACATCATATGATACAGTATACAGAACTTTCTTTTTATTTTATGCATTACTATTAGAATTTCAGACTTAAATTTTGATAGGCTTCACTTTTTCGCTTTTATTACTGAATGGACCGGATTAAAACTTAGTAGCTTTTCTACATTGTTTCCAATATCATATGATACAAGGCCAATATTTCATGAACTTAGCCCATTAGTAATTAAAATTAACTGCAAAGTTTAGTTTTGATACTCTGTCACATTATCTCAGTTATAAATAAATGAATTTTACTCAAACTTTTAAAAAAGTTTCATTTGTGTGTTTTTTCAAGCAGCTGTTCCTCTTATCATTACCGACATAAAAGGTAAGACCCCTGGCCCCAGGCCAGGCTTTATTTCCCCTTTTTACTTCGTTTATTGAGTTTTCATACACTTCCCCCTGAAACATTGAAATCGATTTAAGTCGAGCTCAGATTTGAAAGGGTCCATCAATCTTTCGCAATTATTTTATCAAGTATACGTTAAATGTAAATCAGCTTGAATTGAAATTACTATACAGATTTTCTTCAAATTGAAATACACCTCCTTTCACTAACCAAAACCCGAAAAAGTCTAAAGCGTTGTCTTCTCACAGCTCTTGTTTCTGTTATATATCGTAGGAGGACCTGTTTCAGTGACTGACCTGTTTCAGTGACCTTCCGAAAATCTGCTGGCATTTCCAGGTGCAATATTTTAGGTAACTAATTATAGTAGGGTTGCTAACAGTAACATTTCAGCTTTCAATACGCTCAAAGAAAATGTTGTGCTGAAAATGACAGTTTGGTGGCATTGTTATTTCCACGGTAACTCCAATTATGAGACATTTTTCTTTTACTTTTTTATGCTCTCAAGTTCGGATCAAGCCTTTTGGTTATAAGGAACATTTTGAATGATTTTCTGTTTTGTTGCAAATGTCATCTTGTTTTCTGTCTGATTTTTATGCAGATAAAACAGTCCAAAAATTACTTTTAGTAAATATACAGCTTTGAAATCCATGATTGGCTTATATCTTTTAACTGGTAATTATAGCCAATCTGAAAAATGACAACCAACTTTCGCTTCTGATACTTTTGACATGAGGTGGCCAGTGTTTCCATATTTTATCAAATGAGATAAACAGCATCTTGTTGAATAATACGACACAGTATGTTTAAATATTATCAACAAATGTGCATATAATGCCCAGTCTTCCAACCCCACCCCCTTATAATTTATAGAATTTTATGCCGCATAAACAGTATAACCGTTTTGCTCTGTACTTTATTATGAACAAGGCCTGACATTGTTTTTACTTGGTTTATTGTCCAGTTTGTGAAAGTTAACATTGACAAAAGGCCAATTACTGGCTAACTGGACTAGTTTTGAAATAAGGTAGGGGTCACTGAAACAGGTCCCACAGAAAATCTGTAAGGCTGATCAGGGTTGGTTGTGACAAACGGTACCAAATATTTTTGCTGAAAGATTTTGCACTCTATTTTACATCATCTGATTTGGGGAAAGGCTACACTATAGTAATCCATAAATGAGATTAGTTCTTCTCCAAGAATTTATCTAATTCTGCCAGTGGTATTGTTAGGGTCACTGAAACTGGTACCTCGATGTTTCACTAGTGTGTTTAAATTATCGTTAAATTCACCGAGTATTTGTTCTTTGCACCAAATTCAGCGGATTAAAAGCACCACAACAGTTTATTATAGTCTGATAACTGGTGTTTTTCACTAAAGCATAGTACACTTACGCGGAAACTATGTTTGATTTTGAAAATTTACTCGTGTGATGCATTCTTAACATGCGTTTTACCTTTTTCGTAAATATTGTGTTTGTTTTCTGTAGAATAGTAAAAAAAGCACTATTCGTCAAAGACATGACACTAGAGCTAAGAACAGAAATACCATTTAACGAAATCTCCTTCTAAGCTTCTGTGCCAACTTTAAAGTTATTTCAGAGACATGCTTCTTGAACGACTCTCCAAGAATATTAATTTTCCCCGCTTTATCACCAACATAGCCGCCGGGGTATATGGTTACAATTTCCTTTTTATATACGGCGAAAAACAAAAACTTATTCTTCGGAAACTGTCTCGTTATTTATTTTAATTGAAATTGTGTTTGTTGATTAGTAATTAAGGTATGACCCACCTAATGATGAATATTTCAAATGTTCAATCAAACTTTTGGTAAACAGTAATAAAACACAAAATAAAACTGTGAATATCATTATTTCTAGGGCGCTTCAGTAAAAGGACTTAATGAGACAGAATTCTAACTCCAACATTGAAAAATTAAGTTTAGATCACTTCATTCAAAAATAGCGCTAGGGCAGAAGTAAAGCGTATCTACCTTTCTTTCACAATATGTAATCTAAAGAATAAAGGCAAAATAGGGAACTGTTGCCGCGTGTAACTCAGTATTTGTAAAGATGTCTAACTCTGCCCCCTTCTGATTCAGAAGTAAATTCACTTTGAACAGCAAGAAATCACTTATCAAATGAATTTGTTTTACCTTTTTACAATAAATCTATAATAAGCTTTGAAAAAAGTAAAAACTTACTAGAAAAAAGAAAAATAAGGGAAGAAAATTTGGTGCCAGTGGGGCATGAACCTATGCCCCCTGAAAAATGTAAGCTAAAAATTCAATGGTTTATTGTAGGAATTGAATACTATTCAAAAATGAGGTACCGTATTACACGGGTCATATCTTAATTCCACTTTCTTGTGCTTTCAATAAATTCATGAATTTGTAATTATTGTTTCCTTAGAACAAATTTAGGACTTTTTTTGAGTGTATTTCTATTAGAAATTTGAAGAATCGTCCGGTCAGAAACTGATTGTTTGGCTGATTTCTTATATATTTGTCAGAAATATTTCTTGGAAGACATTCTTGCAGTTACCTCTTTGAGCTGAGAAAGCCAGCAGAGCGACCTTGTGCCGTTATGACCCTCTTGTTAAACGGCACCTGTTGTAATTGAAACCAGGTTATCTATAGCAAATTAAACATGTAATGATAATATTAAACCTGAAAATGTTACTTAGATCAAAGTCTGTAACGTATATTTTTCATTTTAACTTTTTATTTAGATTGCTGAGGGGATGGCTTTTCTAGAAAAGAAAACTGTTGTCCATCGGTATTTAAAATCTGAGAATGTGTTTGTTTGTGATTTTTACCAAGTAAAGATAGTACACCCAAAGTTATCTAAGATGATGAAAGTTAGATCTTCTGACGAATATTGCAAAGGTAAGTTCTACGCCCATTTCTTTAAGAGACTTACACTAAATTTACTAGAGGCATAATCATTTACTCTATCTCTTGATTATTAGAGCTGTGTACGAGTCCTATTGAATTTAACAGTATATTCAACAGTGTTCACTTTAACGCCTTGATTGAACGGAAAACAAATTGACAATTTGAAACATTTACGAACTAGAAATTGCTTTTGTAAAAAAGCGCATGTCTCCCCCAATGCAAAGTCCTATAGGCAAGCAGTCAATAGGGGTCAGGAGCGAAAGTCAAAGAGACACTGATGGTTGGCTGCAATAGGGATCATCTACTTGGCATGTCCAGTCATCGGATATCCTGCTAAATTTCAACACTCTTGGTCTAGTAAATCTCGTCACTGTTCAGGCTCCTGTGACTTTGACCTTTGATCAAGTGACCTCAAAATAAATAGGGGTCATCTACTCTGCATGTCCAATCATCCTTTTAAGTTTCAACATTCTAGGTCAAGTGGTTCTCAAGTTATTTCCAAAAAATTATTTTACATGACCAGGCCCCTGTGACCTTGACCTTTAATAGACTGACCCCAAAATCAATAGGGGTCATCTACTCTGCATGTTCAATCATCCTATAAGTTTCAACATTCTGGGTCGAGGTTCTCAAGTTATTGATTGGAAATGGTTTTCAATGTTCAGGCCCCTGTGACCTTGACCTTTAACAGAGTGACCCCAAAATCGTTAGGGGTCATTTACTCTGCATGACCGATCATCCTATTAAGTTTCAGTATTCTGGGTCAAGTGGTTCTCAAGTTACTGACTGGAAATGGTTTTCATTGTTCAGGCCCCTGTGACCTTGACCTTAACGGAGTGACCCCAAAATCAATAGGAGTCATCTACTGTGCATGTACAATTATCCTATGAAGTTTCAACATTCTGGGTCAAGTGGTTCACTAGTTTCTGATCGGAAATGGTGTTCAATGTTCAGGCCCCTGTGACCTTGACCTTTGATGGAGTGACCCCAAAATCGATAGGGGTCATCTACTCTTCATGATCAATCATCCTATGAAGTTTCAACATTCTGGGTCATGTGGTTTTCTAGTTACTGATCGGAAATGGTTTTCAATGTTCAAAGCCCTCTGACCTTGACCTTTGACGGAGTGACCCCAAAATTGATAGGGATCATCTACTCTTCATGATCAATCATCCTTTGAACATTCAATATTCTAGGTCATGTGGTTCTCTAGTTAGTGATCGGAAACGGTTTTCAATGTTCAGACCCCTGTGACCTTGACCTTTGACGGAGTGACCCCAAAATCGATAGGGGTCATCTACTCTTCATGATCAATCATCCTATGAAGTTTCAATATTCTGGGTTAAGTAGTTCTCTATTTATTGATCAGAAATTGTTTTCAATGTTTAGACCCCTGTGACCTTGACCTTTGACAGAGTGACCCTAAAATCAATAGGAGTCATCTACTCTTCATGGCAAGTCATCCTATGAAGTTTCAATAATCTGGGTCAAGTGGTTCTCTAGTTATTGATCAGAAATGGTTTTCAATGTTCAGGCCCCTGTGACCTTGACCTTTGCCTGAGTAACCCCAAAATCGATAAGGGTCATCTGCTCTTCATGATCAATCATTCTATGAAGTTTCAACATTCTGGATCAAGTGATTCTCTAGCTATTGATCGGAAATGGTTTTCATTGTTCAGGCCCCTGTGACCTTGACCTTTGACGGATTGATCCCAAAATTAATAAGATTTATCTACTCCTCATGATCAATCATCCTATGAAGTTTCAACATTCTGGGTCAAGTGGTTCTCTAGTTATTGATCAGAAATTGTTTTCAATTTTCAGGCCCCTGTGACCTTGACCTTTGACGGAGTGACCCAAAAAACAATAGGGGTAGTCTACTCCAGCAGCCCTACAACCGTATGAAGTTTGAAGGTTCTAGGTCAAATGGTTCTCCAGTTATTGCTCGGAAATGAAGTGTGACGTACGGACGGATGGACGGGCGGACGCACGGACGGACGGAAGGACGGACAGGGCAAAAACAATATGTCTCCCCAAAAGAGGGGGGAGACATAATTTTTTGCAACATAATTGATAAATGCTTTTCAATTTTCATTATTCCTAAACAGACTGCTTTCAAAGATCAGACTCCTCTTTATGTTTAACATTCCTCTGTTTGATGAAAATACATCACTGCATACTCATCCAGTTTCCAACTGTCAAAGATGCAATAGAGTACTCGTTCGGAACAAAGTAAACGCAGTGACTCTTCAAATGTAACGGGGCATTGAAACAAGCAATGGATGCATTTTTTTTTTCTAAATTCGCCGACTTGGAAAAATTTGAATTCTTTGGCAGCCATTCCATTCTTAAAAAAGCTTGAAGCCATTTCTTTTCGACCATTGTTAATATTCACTACTGTCTTTCGATAATAATATTCACAAGTTACTGTAGGGTATTGTTCATTAAATAGCTAATCATCTGCATTCGTATTCACACAATATCAATAATGCTGTTAAAGTGTTGACAACAATTTATCAAGCTTTAGATGGCGTCTACCAAGAGCGGATTTATGTTGTTTAAATCAAATAAATATAAATCTTAAACTTGCGTAGAAATTATTATACTGATTGCGATGGAGCAAAATATTGCCAGCTTTGTACACATGTAACTAAGTGTAGCATTACTCTATATTTCGTACAGTTAAAAGTGGTTAATCAGAATAAGGCCAAGTTTTGGAATTGTTCAAATCTTGACATATGATCATTTACGCTCAAAGCTTGTTAGATTTTAATTGGAGGAATATAGATTTTCCTACCCTAATTGCCCAGCCAAAATAGAGTTATTTGATATGATTAGTTACACTGCTTGTTGGTGACTGGAAACGGGGATACGGGATATACGCCGCTGAGGAAGGATTTCCCGTATCCTGTCGACAACAAGCTGTGTAACGATTTCGTCTTGCCAACTATCCTTTACTTCCATGCTATAGTCGACAAATTTTGAAAATTAAAAAACTATTTACAAAATTGCAGACTGGATTCCTACAACCATTTCTTTGGTCAACCTATTTTGTTTACGGTTGATTAACACCAGCAATAAAATGCACAATGAACTGGATTTTGACTGAATCACAAAACTCAAAAGCTCATTTATACAGGTTATGAACTGGTTTTGATATGAAACATCCTTTCGAAAATCATCATATTTCACGATAAAAATG
The DNA here is from genome assembly GCF_021730395.1 of Mercenaria mercenaria. Taxonomy (NCBI): domain Eukaryota; kingdom Metazoa; phylum Mollusca; class Bivalvia; order Venerida; family Veneridae; genus Mercenaria; species Mercenaria mercenaria. The sequence continues at coordinate 14,366 of NW_026462055.1, read as the reverse complement.
TCTTGTTTCGGCTTTCATCCCGTTTCCTGTAAAATCCTTTAATTTGCATGTACATTAATTGATCCTTCAATAAAATGCTGAGTAACAAATGTGTTAATTCCTTTGCTTTACGATGATTTGGTTTAAAACAAAATTTCAACGGCCTTGTCTTCAATACAGAGTTACCGTTCTTCTATTTCCGCTTCTTACTGCTACCTTCATGAGCGTAAACTAAATAGAAAAAATGAAAACGGCAAGAAAACACTAAATTTACTCCCGGATACAATATCTCTAGTTGGAGCTTATGACCTGGCTTGATTCAATGACGAAAGCGATGCGGCAGCCATTTTCTTTCCATCAAAATTCATATCTGAAATGTATTTGCAGGAAATGGAATATATCCTTTCTTCTCCAAGTAACGTCTAATGACCAATAAAAATGCAATTAACTTGTAGGAGGCGAAATAATTTTATATAATTTATAAATACACTCAGTCTAGGGAATAATATGGATGTAAGATCTATTGTATGAATGCGTATATAAGATTTGCATTAAAAAGTATATATTTAGCAGAAATGACCAGACATATTACAGTTAAGAAGTTAATGACAAGATGCATCTTACACTACTTCAAATTTAAGCTCCTATCCGGCTTTTTAAATTTTGTTTCAAATGCACTTTGAAATTCGAAGAAATCTCCAATTTTTAATGACAAAATATATTTCGTATACCGTAACGAAATCGATAAGCGCAAAGGTACAAATGTATTGCCAGCAACCGAATTTCCTTTAAAAAGTATGTAATATTTGTATCATGGTTTACCTGCAGTGTAATTGTTAACTTCTATCTCTAATATTCTTCAACTGAGAAAGAGGCGTGGCTAAGCCTAGAGAACAAGTCTTAGGTGCCGTCTTAGGTCCCGCCCACACATAGAATACTGTAGAGAAATGTTGAACTTTTTGAAACCATTCTGTATTTCAGTTAGATTACGCTTATCTAATTTCAAATATAAGCCGAGTGGTTCGCTTAATATGGAATGTTAACTTGTCAATCAAAATAAGTAGCCGAATGCGTTGTTCATATTGGCAGACCATGATACAAAACAGAAAGCGTAGGAGCCTTCTTGAAATAACCCAATTATTAACCCTTACTCTTTCTATTACTTATATTATGCAATGATATTTGGTTATTGTAAACAATTCTAGCATCTAAGAAATAAATTGTTTACAGGTCTGTCGTGTTATCTTGATATTGATAGATCAAATATAAACACAAATTATCAAATATTTCTGAAAATCCCATTTGTAAACTATATAACAATTCTGCATCAAAGTGCATCACTATCCTGTTCTATCGTGATTAGTTCTTCATTCGTAACATCAAGATAGTCATCCTGCGAAACATCCGTTTTCATTGCCGTTATCATTATGGTTTTAAAAGACGAAAGTACTAGTAAATGTTTCAGATTTTGGATAAAAAATTAAGAATTGTCTCCTATATGTAGAGGGGGGGCATATTGATTTATTTTTGTCCGTCTGTCTTTCTGCCAGTCATTACACATGTCTGTCTATATTTCACAAAGTGTGTCCGCACAACTCCTCCAATACCACTGGACGGATTTATATCATACTTCTCACGAGGGATCATTGTAATACCTTGTTGTCCATTTTCTTGTTTCATGATGATTTTCAGACGATTTATGGCCAATGATAATAAAATCTTATGACGTTTTCGCCATTTGTCTCACATTATTGAGCGGATTACTAACAAACCTCACAGGAATAAAACAGTAAAGAGTTATGACTCTTTATTTTCATATTTTACAGTGTTTTGACTATTTGCTGTATACAATTATGCTGAATTTCACCAAACCTCACGAGTAATAAGTGTGACGCATAGTTGTACGTATCACGGCGTTCTGATTTTCCGTCATGACCCTTGATTTGTCAAATTCTTTGATCTGTTCTACTTCTCCTATACAACTAGTTAGAATTCCATCAAACTTCATAGAAGATACCACTATCAAGCCTAGTTCTTTATTTCTTTGCAAAGTTTCGTTCAGTGAATTTCCCTGCATTTTTACGGTCCTTAATGTGTGGCATTTTACTCAGGCCGATGTTTTATACACGGCTGACGTACGTAACAAAATATATTGCGTACACGGTATCCGTGTTCCTACTTTGTTATTCACACGGCAGTCGTGTCTCTTAGAAACCATTCACACGGCAGCAACTGTAAAGGCCCGCTGATGAGACCTATAAAAAGAATTATGGATTTCGCAATTTATCTTTCGATAAATTTTCTTTCTTTGATGTATTTTAAGGACAATATTCTTGTAGTCCCTCCTGCACGATATAACATTTGATATGCATTATTTATTCATTTATTTTATTTATACCATATCTATTCAACTTAATTGCGCTGCAGACCTATTTTCCGGAAGGTGTATATAATATTCATTTATGTAATATACACTTTATTAAAAGTACACGACTTTTACAAAATTAATTTACACAAACTAATTTGCGACCACCATCCGATTCATTTGAATTAATCCCGACTACCCTTTGATGGAGCGAAAGAAAAACTTGTATTTAAATTAATTAAGTTGAAACAACAAGTTAAACACCAATAACAATATTCTCGACAAACAAATGGCAATTATCTAAAACTAGATTGCAAAGTCCGTGCTTTTCCGCATTCTCGGTATACAACCGATGATTCTCGAGTACAATTTACGGTACGGCGATAAAGAAAAACCGACTAAGGTTGCCGGGAACCTAGGAATTTATTCGCACGACTGCCGAGTAAATAGTTTTACTTATTTTCTTTGGTAAGTGGGGGAGGGGGGAACCTACGTTTTTCGTTATAAACAGTTTCTAGTGTTGCTTATTTGGTTCCAACTTTAAGATTATATTTATTTTGTTCTTTAAGCCTATTTCTTAACATTGCTTTTTACAAATCAGTAGCGGCATATGATAGTTTTTAGTTAAAATGCCATCATGGTCGTACTTGACATTGTAATATGTTTGTTTGATACTTCCGTCTTTTCCATCACCGAATGTCACTGTACACAGTGGGTTGCATGAATTAACGAAAAAAAGTATACAATAAACACGTGTAACGTATTCAATAAGCCTGAGATGAACTGATGTTATCATTAAGAACTCTTCATGATCATTTCATTTACAATAAAATATACTGTTTAAGATGAAAATGATTGGCAGTGGACTGCACCAGAAACTATAGACGACGAAGCTATGTTTAGTACAAAGTCTGACGTATGGTCATTTGGGGTATTGTTGTACGAGCTCATCACCTTTGGTAAAGTACCATACGCTAGTAACTAGAATATTTTAACTTTAATAAATACCATTATACAATCTGTCATCATGATCAGTTTCTTCATATTACTTTTTCTTTTGAATAGCTTACAGATTCGATTACAGTAGCATAGATGATTCTCAAAAGTCTTTGACAAAACTGTGCAAACATACATTTTAAGGTTGTAATTCCCATGTCAATTATAAGGTAATAGTAGATAAATACAGGGGGTAAGGCACATAGGGAGCAGTTAGTGTGTGTTTATACTCTAAATCACAAAGTCGACTACACTGCCAATTTTATTCACCCTTTTTCAGCAGAAAATGTTTTTAAAAAAGCCTCAAATATGTGCGTATGAGCAAGGAAGAATTATTGATAACAAAACCTATCATAAGGATTCAAATTGGAAAGGACAAACCTGCGTTCAAATGACTCAGCATCCTGAAACCGCAACTTAATAGCTTTAGATTTATGTGCATTATTGATATATACACAAAAGTACATAGTAAAAGAAAACTTTATGAACAGAAAAATAAATGAACATGGTGGGCGCCACTTTTGAACGGTCAGTGGCGAATACACCACTGAGGTGTTTAATCCGGTTAATTGTGCACACACCCTTAGTCTATATCCTTACCTTGTTCCAAAGTTACAGGACAGTTTAAATAAATTTTGCCAAGTAAATCATTTACATACATAATAATATCAACAAAAACTATTACAGATGCCTGTTACGAAGTATTCCAGTGTTCTGGTACACAATTTAAATGTAGTATCCAACTAGACTAAACACCATACATGTTTTGTTGCCATAAATTCTTTTTATATTTTAAAGTTTTATTATTTTACGAAATACAGTTGGACATATAGAATCATTTAAAGTTTGTAAAGAACGTTCCTTTAAAAACTAGTTTCGATAAACCTTGCCGCAGAAGTTTTTAAAAATGTCTAGTTAAATTTAAAACCAAACCCAGTTTATTGTGTGTACATATCGTGCCTTTGATACCATGTACTGTAATATGTAAGGGGTTCATTCGGTACGGTAAACATTCTTTTGAAACATGGTAGGTGTTAAGAGTTGGGTTTACTGCATAGCATTAACAGGTTTTAACTCCCCTTTTGTGCTTTTGCCACATTTGGTGTTTCTCTATTTTTTTTTTGTCCTTGCTATCCATTTTTTTATTTTGTGTACACATTTATGTGCACGTGTCATTCGTTAACTCATCTATACATACACTGCTGTAGGGTTTATTTTTTCGGGCTTCGAATGTGTTTTTTTTCTCTTCAGGATCTGTCTCTATTTTTATTTTACATTATTGTCTATTAATTCGACATATTTAAATACTTTGCAGGTTTGATTGAAAAAGATACGTTAGGCCGTTTACATGAAGGTTTCAGACTGTCGAAACCCAAAGACGATCCTATACCATGCCCTGCAGCTTTTTATGTTACAATTCTTAAATGTTGGCATCGGTTGCCTGAATGCCGTCCAACATTTCACTTCCTCGAAGCTTTTTTCCAAGATTTTGAGGTTGCAGTAGAATGTGAAATTGGTTTAAAAGGTAAGAGTGCCAAGATTATATAATTTCACCAAGGTTTTTTTCTGTTCTTTCTTTGCTTAAACATTAACTTCAGAAACAATAACATCCATTAGAATCAGGTGATTGTCAACCTTTGATGTCCTTGCATAATCAATGTATGTATTATATGCTTAATTTACAATTTTATCTTGAAAACAAAATGGATAACCGCGCCGCAGGCTGTTCATCATAACATTTGCCAAGATGCAAGTGTTAAACAGACACGAAGGTTAAAGTTGTTTTCAAAATTTGCAAAGTCATCGTGCGTAGAACGCCTTGATGTCTGTCCGCCTAGCTCAATAGGGTGAGCGCAGATCTACGGATTATGGGGTCGTGAGTTCGATCTCCGGGCGACGCATTATTATATTCTCCATGATGATTTGATAAGAGACATTATGTCTAAAATCATTTGTCCTTCAACTCTGATCCATTTGGAGAAGTTGGAAGTTATTTGTGATTAGTACTGGTACAGAATATCCATGTGCACTGGCCTGGTTACCTTCCTGTCATTACATAACAGAAGCACTGTAGAAAAAGGGCACTTAACCAAAAACAAAACGCCCCATAGTAGAATTATTGCACTGTTCTTAATTACTTTGATTTTCTAGTGTAGCCTTAAAAATTTTAAACCATTCGCTAAAATATATTGTATCAAATATTAAGTGTTTTTCATTTCATGAGATTCCAATATACAAGACTTATACATGCGCGGACCGTTGCAACAAGGGTCAGCAACAGACACACGTACTAAAGTGAGTGTCAGAAGTTTGCAAAAACCAGGTAAACCACTTTATTCGTCTGCAATGTAACAATATTAACAGGATCAATGAAGGAATGACCTCATATACTTCGATCTTCGATATCCGTTGTCATACTTTATGTATTGTAGATTTTTTTCCCGTGCAGAAACCAGCGTCGCGCGATTATCAAAGCCACATTGTTTCACTGAATATATCTTTTTTATAGCAGAATATAACATTTTTTCATTGCATCTATAACTATATAAATTATAATTGAATTATTCATAGCGGTACATAGTTAAGTTGGCATCTGTCAGCATATAAATGTTTGATATGAACTAGGATAAAATAAATGAAGCACGTTGTTATCGAGAATCCCCAGCATAGTCCATAAACTCAATATGATTATTTTTTACAAGCACGACTCGATCCTCAGAAGTCTGAGCCACAAGAGTCTACTCCTACAACATCTGAAGGTTCTCAAAATGTAGGAATGACAGAACCAACTGCAAAGAATAATGGAAAGACACAAATTACAGGTGGATTTAGTGTGAAAGCATTGAACAATTATGAAGCAGGTATCGTTACTACGTAAATATTATTTTGTTTTCTTGAGATTTAGTCATATTAACACTATTTTGGATCATATTGCGACTTCCCAGTTTTTCTGTGGTGGAGAAAGACCCTTCCTAAGATGCGAGCTAGCATTTAGATAGCAATTTACCAAGATACCACTTTCACATGAAAAGAATTCTTCACAGATATCTAATTCAAATATCAGATGTATCAAATATGAAAATTTAAGGCTTGTAAATATTTAGATTTTAGCGGAATCGGGTAAAACATTCAGAGGATAGCATCTGTGTGTGTTTTTCTCCAAATTGTCATATATATAGTCTGCTCAATTTGTTTGCTTCGATTTGTTGTTTTTTAATATTGAAATATCAAGCAGAAAACATGGTTACAGTATAACAACATATTTTTAAAATGTGTTGTTTTCAATCAGCTGTTTATAGATTCTACATATTGACCTATCACACATTTACGCAGTTTAATAGTCTCAATATGTTTTTAAAATAAGTGACTTTCTCAGTCTTGAACATGGTATGGCAGCTGCAACAATCTCAGCACTGGTTTCAAAGTGAGTTTCAGAAGTATCAATATCAGCCGTGGTAAAAATGGCGTCCTCTGTACGGGTTTAATCTGTAGTCCTGTCTTGCAGAGAAACGGTAGTGATCAGGCATGATTTCCCTTTTATGTATTGATGCCTGGAGCTAGGTTTCAGTGATGATTACAAAATTATGTTAGGTTCAGTATGTTGAAGGAGAGCACATTCTTTTCCGTTTTGTTCAAATTCATTGAAAGTTTATGATAAGCATTATAAGAAGACTCTTTTTCAGAAGTGGTTTTGGTAACACTTATTGGTTACTGGTAACTTAAAGTATTTTGCAAATTTTACTTCGATGTCGGACAATGATTGCAATGCATTTAGGTTGTACACGTAAATTATTCAATGGATCACTTTATTGACATCCCATAGCCATTTCCGCTAGGATGACCATCTCTTACACCTTTAAATATACCTGCTTAAATTTGCATACCAATAAAAGAAATTATGCTTTGTTTCATATAAAATTCAGTCATTTCAGATTCATTTTTGTATACGTTCCAGATATTCATTTATTCAGGTGACATCTATACATTTACTTCAAACAAACGAAAAGAAAAAGGGTGATAAATATTATGCAGGGAAAATCAAGTCGAAAACATGCGAATATAAGCATGAAAAGTGTCTTATTTTATGCAATGTATTAATGTCCTCCTAGCCTCTCGTCTTACGAATACGTAAAGGTGAAAATAAAATCTGTAAAAAGATCCCTTTGAAACATAAATTGCAGCAAAAAAAAACGAATAATAGCAGACTCGGTTTGATTGAGTCTGTTCATGAGAGGTAATAAAATGTGCAACACATCTCACGCCCGCTAGCACCGGCTTAAGCGAAACTCTTTTACACTTAGTGAATTGATTCCGTAAAAAGGACCAGAAAATATAACAACACTAAATCCAAGTACGGGGAGACATAAGGATAAATTTTGTTTTGCACTTTTGTCGACAGCATTACTGCCATTACACCTAAAGTGGCAATGGCCAGTTCCGTATTGTGACCCTTTATGTTTCTGGATAAAAGAGGTAGATGTACTTTATAGCCGTTTATATTGATTTGGTTACTGAAATGTTTATAGAACTAAGGAGATCCACGAATGAAAAACTATTGTATTAAATAAGTGAAAGTTTGAATCAATTTCGTAGCTCCGTAGAGACGGCCAGGTCTAAAATCTGATCTGCGGTATCGAAAGTCAGTCAAAACGGAAATGGTCATCCTTTCATCTAAATTTATTTATAAAGTAAACGAAAAGGTAAAACGGAAATGAGACTTCACCACAGTTGTTTACGTCTGGTTTCATGTTTAAAGTACACATCAATTTTAGGTCATTCATTTGCAGATGATACCGGACAAGTCTCACTAGGTGCGAACTTGAACAATATTTGCCATGAAACATAGTGTTTTGAAATCGATGTTTAACTCGTTTTTATCGTAAATCCTTCTGATTTGGCAGAATGAAAAGTACTAAGTTTATATAACTCATTCGCTTTATTAGCTCTCTCCTAACATTTCTTAAATTATTATTTTTTATGATTTTCCCGTTAGGAGGCCACAAACAAAAGAGAACCTGCAATGTAAATATATAGCCGACGGAGTGCAAATACAAATGTTATCTAATTGATGACAAGCTAATACCTTTATTTCAAAACGTTTTGCTAGCGAGAGTTCAACAATTCTAGGGTATTTCTTCAGTACTTCAAAGCTTTTTCCACAAGTAACATTGCATAACGCTATATCATGTGGAAATCAAGTGGTGTTTGTAAAGCATTCCGCGCTTTGTTATATAATACTAATTTGATATGTCCTTGTGAATTAAATGTGCACAGCGCCTCGCAGATTTGGTTTTGCATTGTTATAAAAGATTTTATGCTGTGCTTTCTCCAGATACTCAGTCGGAAGTTAGTTCTGAATTCAACAAAATATACGCTATAATTGCGAATATTCTTCACGTGGTGGTTAATCCATTTTGTTTTTGCTCCATCTAAAAAGAGCTAACAGTTTAAATATCATTGCATCTTTTTCTGTATTTACATCACCATATATGACTACACAATTATTACTTTGATAAGAAAAGTAATTGTATTTTCTATATTGTATTTTTCCTTCTCATTTATTAGAGTGTGATAGAGCGGAATGTCAAGTTGAGAAAAGTAGTACGATTAAGCTCTTTCAGCTAGTCGGCCACTATCACAAGTTGCGTAGATATTTAACAAAACATTTTATTTGAATTTAGTTTTGATTTTAAATGTGACAAATTAAGGATTAATACCCAACAGGAGGAGTAACGTTCTACGAACACAGTTTCCGAAAACAATAAAGATACTTTTTCATTAAAGTACGGAACAAGCTGACATTTTTTCTCGTAATAACATCCACACACAGAAAGATACTATGTCATGATAATTTGCCGCGTTTATATGCTAGGTTCTTATCAAACTTGTTTTATTTGTTATCTAGAAGCAGACGACGAAATATCTATTTATCCGGACGACATTATAACTGATGTGGATCCAGTGGACGATGCTTGGTGGATAGGAACAGTAGCAAGTGGTTTACGCGGCAAATTTCCATCGAATTTTGTGGAGATATTTGAAAACGCTTATGCTGAAGTAACGAAGAAATAAAGAAGTGGGGGATACTTGTAGGCAAACGCCAATGCTTGAGAAGTTGCACACATGGACATTTAATGTCCATTTGCTGTTCATAGTAGATTACTTTTATGCAATTTACTCAAGAATATTTATTATTATCTTATTCGCAGTGACGTTATGCACGTCGATGTATGTGCGTTATTGCGTCCGTTTGGATGTTTTGGTCCGAAAGATAACTTTCACATGCATGGAGCAATCTTGTTTATATTTTGCATGACTGCTTAAGTCAATGAGACAGAGTGTCATGCGCAAACTCCAAGTTCCTATAACAAAGGTCAAGGTAAAACTGGGAGGTAAAAGGTCATGTCAGATCTTGTCTGGGCCAACTTTTACATGCATGAAGGAATCTTGTTTATATTTAGCATGAATGTTACCTTCCGAACGGAGTGTTGCACGCAAACCTCATGTGTCTATCTTAATAGTCAAGTTCAAAATTAGGGGTCAAAGATCATTTTAGAGATTTCCGGGCCGCATCTTTGATAGGTATAGAGCAATCATTTTTTAATTTGCATAAATGTTCACATTTATAAGATGGAGTGTCGCGCGCAAACCTAGGACACTATCTGAAAGGTCAAAGATCATTTTAGAGCTTGTCCGGGCTGTTACTTTGCCATACATAAAAGGAATCTTAATTTTATTCCGCATAAACGTTTGTTTCAATGAGAGGGAGTGTCGCGCGCAACTCTCAGATCCATACATCAAAGGACAAGGTTATTTTAGGGGTCGTAGGTCATTTTAGTGTTTATCCATGCCATAACTTTAGCATGCGTTAAACAATCTTTATTTGCGTAAATGTTTGCCTCAAACAGAGTGTCACGCGCAAATCTAAGGTCCCTATCTCAAAGGTCAAAGTAACACGTAAGTGTCTAATTTCATATAAAATCTTAGACCACAACTTTGACATGCATTGATCAATCTCTTTTATTTGGCAGGAAACTTTTTGTGGACCTGCATATTTTTATAGAATTAAATCCCTTTGTTGTTACACATCTGCACCTGGTATGGCTTATTTTTGTGGACTAAGTAATTTTTTTTTGTTGATTTATATTTGTTATATTTACTTCCCATTTCTGTTCTTATAAATTGCTTATTTTGTAACTTTTCTATTTTTTACCATACGGAAAAACCAACACATTTTTCGCTGTGTTTTTTTATTTATCTGTACCTTAAAGTTATTTGTGGATGATAGTGTCTGTTAAATAACTTTAGTTTGGTTCAAGATATTGAAATGAAACTTGTCGTAATTAGCTAGAGGGTTTTGATATTGTTTAAATTAGCTGAAATGTTTGAGTCATTCAGGTGGTGCGTCAACACATAATGGGATCGACATAGCTGCCCTTTGTGCTTTAACATTCTAGTTAAAAATACTTTCAACTCAAAATAAATCTAAAGTTTGAATGCATTCTTTGTTGCTGCACCATAACTGTTAGCCTCATATTTTAAGAAATTTGTTCATTGCGTGAATGAAGAAAGACGTGGTGTCACAGAAATCGGTGTTTGTATGGAATTCGATTGAACATTTAACCAATATTTGATAAAATCTTGAAGAAAGATGTGTAGATTGTTTCCTTCTAATTTCCGATATATCATTCTTTCTATCATGATTATTTCAGTTTTGCCATTGCTTATAAACTTTGATTTCATTGTCATTATTCTTAAACGTATATTACCCATGTTGTTATGCAATTTACTTGAACGAAACGAAAACTTACACTGATTTTTTTTGTTATATATGCTTTATGTTTGTGATATTTTTGATGTACATCAAAATTGTTATATGAAAATAAAGATATGTATAATTTTCACATCTGAGCTATATGAATTTGTATTTCAGTGCAAGACTTTGAGATCTCTTACAAACATAAACTATAACACAACTTTTCTCCTTTCATTCTCAAAAAAAAAAAAACCGCAACAAAGAACTAGACTTGATTAGCATTGTAAGCCACAATGCCAACTTGGGGTAACAATAGTTTCCTTTCTTTTTCTTTTCTGAATTAAAGGCATCATCTTTTAGTTTCTTTCAATAAAGAGATTTTTTTTTCAATTTTCCTAAATACTAAAGGTACACGTCAGTGCCAGATATCAACAACTAAAGTGATACGTTACGGTGCAAACATTTTACACACCAACATCCAAGAAACATTTCCCACTTGTAAAAACAGGAAAAAGCACGAAAAATGCTATTTACAGACAGTAAGAATTTGTGCTCCTTTTTGTAGATATTTAATGTTTGAACAAATTTGACCCGGAAATTCATCATCAAATAAAGGAATTATGTTTAGACGTCAGATAAATACGCTGGTCTTACGTGCACTATTGAAACAAAAATGTTTGCTATTCGACAGGGACGTCAACCGACGTGACATTTCAGTATCGTGCAAACGTGGAAATCTTCCGATTCAGGTAACATATTTGCTTATTATACGCCCGAAGGGACGTATTATGTTATCCATCTGACCGTCTGTTCGTCCGTCTGTCCGTAAGCAATTTCGTGTCCGCTCTGTAACTCTTGAACCTCTTGAAGGATTTCGAAGAAACTTGACACAAATGTTCACCACATCGAGACAACGTACAGAGCGCATGTTTTGGATGGCTGCTTCAAGGTCAAGGTCACACTTACGGGTCAAAGGTTATATCAGTTTGTTTCGTGTCCGCTCTGTAACTGTTGAACTGCTTGAAGAATGTCAAAGAAACTTCGCACAAATGTTCACTACATCAATATGACATGCAAAGTGCATATTTCGGATGACTTGTTTCAAAGTCAAGGTTACACTTAGAAGTCAAAGATCAGTTTGTTTCTTGTGTATATTGCTGTGCATTGTGGTGTTCTTGTTTTTATTTGGCAGATCCATTTTTTGTTCACTTACAATATCTTATTTAATTACATCCCTTTTATGTTACTATAAATAGCTTTTTTGTAACTTTATTATTGGCCGTAGTATTTTTTGTGGGCGTAGGAATGTTTTTTTTGTTGTTTCTTTTAGAATTTCTTCCCTTTGTTGTTCCTGTCCTTTGGGCTTCAACAGTTCTTTAAATTTTTGTCCCATCCTCCTCTGATATAACCCATATATTGGCGGAGCTCTTGTAAGCATCTTATTACTTGACCCATTTTAATAATATAAAAAGTGTTGAAGACAAAAACAATTGCTTTCTCGAGACAAAACGTCTATCAGACATCCTCATTATATTTCTCAAACACTTTACACAAAAGGTTTTCAAGAACCAAATGTATAAGTAACATGCATATTGGGCTTGGGCGAAGTATTCGGAGATTGCATTGAGAATGTGTGGCAGACGCTTTATGCTGAGGAAAGCACTAATTTCCTGTCTTCGCCTTTTATCATATCGCAAAAAAAAGCAAAAATCAAGTTATTTTTCCCGTGTGTTCGATACCAAAATGTCACGCGGATTGGCCACTCAGTTTTAGAGTCCGTTTTATTCTTTTTCGGGTGTAACAAGCTATAAATAAGATCTACCAAACGAGACAAAAAAAACTTTTCAAAGCTAATTTTACATTATATCTCAAAACTTTATTTTCTGTTTACAAAAAAAAATGTTAAAGTTTTTTAATTGTATATATTTTCAAAAACCCAAAAGGGTATCTTTCAGTATATTGCAGGCAACAGCATTTTAAGAATTTTTTGCAGCTTGTTTACCCGCGACTCTAGGAAGGAAAAGCAGGTAGCACCTAAGGGTGAGGCAGACAAGTTTTACACGAAAAAGTGTTATATTATCTGGACAGATCAAAATAAAAAAGAAATAACTGTACTGCTCTGAGTTTTAGATCCGCCTTTTCCCTTTAAACTGCTGGCTCGAACTTCCTTAGCCGTTGCGAGTAACTGCTAGATAAAGTACAATGTTTGATTTATTACACATATTGACGGATAAAAAGAGATATGCAAAGATGCGAAATAGAAACTATCAGCTATGTGCCTAATTTACTTAAAATGTCAGCAATTTTATGCGATTTATCCAAGGTTGTCACGTCCTGAATCCAGCCAAAAGAGCTAATATCGCCCTTTACACCCTTTACATTGGTGGCTATGGCCTCAGCCTTATAACGTGGCAATAAATTTGTTATAATTGTTGGTTGTGCGGACGTGGGTCCTTTTGGACTGGCAAGACACTGAAAAAAAAATCCAGTATATGATTTATATTTATTACTCCAAAATGTAAACAACATAGCAGTCTCCGCATTATAGCAAAGGCGAATGCAATGAATCAATTTTGAAGAAAGTATATGCATATGAGAATGAAACAATGATTTCTTTTAATATAAAAGATTATATTCTCCTTAAAACATTAAACAATTATGGTTTAACCTACAGATGTCGAGAAGCTTGCAATAAGGTCCTAGAAGTGATTCTATTATTAATTTTCAACTTGGCACTCACGAAATACCAGGGCGGGTGATCACATGACTTTTGTTTATGATCACATTGTTTCCACTTTAATGGCTGCCCCCATGTACTAGAAAGTCTTTTTCTATTTTTCTGCAATTTTTCATCATATTTGAATATATTTTACCGAACATAATGTTCCAGTCAACAACTTTCCGGTTCCAGCGATGCATTATTTTGCGGTGTGAGTGTTGCCATTTTTCCATTTACCCTGCAGAGATTTTCAAAGCGGTGATTTTTCTCTTAAAATAGTGTGGTCACATTGAGCCCAAAATTCGAAAAAAAAAACACATTTCATGCATTTTATCAGGTTTGCGGTTTGTCGAAATCGACTGAAAATGCACCGCAGTCATATATTTCGCATAACAAGTGACTTGTAAATTTTTATGCGTATTTTCTGCAATGTTCCAGGGATTTATGTCTGAATGGCCACATTATGCCGTGGTCACATTGTGCCCAATAAATTAAGTAAATAGTGTATATAGTATGGAATTCCGGTGCGACATGCTTTTTGCACTGGGATT
>NW_026462054.1:0-74678 GCF_021730395.1 Mercenaria mercenaria | reverse complement strand
AATCAGTTCATTTCGTGTTCCAAAAGATAATTAAACTCTTAAAATTGCAGCGTTTTAATTACTATGCATTTGTTTTTTAAATATTAGGTTTTTATTAAATTTTTTATCAAAGTGGTGACAGGAGCGATCAAATTTAACTGAGAGGGCGGGAAGAGGTGACCTACACTCACATTCTTTATATTTTGTTAGACCATGATCTTTTATTGTAATTAATCTTTATTATGATTATTCTATTATTACAATGTTTATAATTTCTGCAGCATTTGAAAATGATCCAGAAAACAAATATTAGAGATACTTTTTTTCTTAAGTAAATAAATTCCAATCATAATTTAATTACGAATTTAGATTTTTATTTCTAAATAAGCATCGTTTAAAAGAAAATGCCCATCAGAGTTCAAGTAAGTCACATCAGTGACATCTTATATGCTTATCGGATATAATAAGGTGACGTACTCCAAGGGGCAGGACGTGAAGTGGTTGCACACTTGGTTCAAGCGAGCGAAATGGTTGCAAACTTACAAAATGGAGGATACGGCAAGAAACGGCGCCAATCAAATATCAAAACATAGGCATGGCGATATTATAACTTCAATTACTTTGAGAATGCGAAATCTACAACGCTGAAACGCAAAACCGAGTGTGACGTAGACATAGAACTGGTGCATGCACATACTCGTAGAGTTTAAAATACCACAAAACCCCACTTACCTGATAAAAAAGCAAGCAAACTCGCGATGATTTCAGAAACTATCCGCCATTTTGTAACTTTACAACCATTTGGCTCGCTTGAACCAAGTGTACAACCACTTCACGTCCTGCCCCTTGTACTCGAAATTACAAACAGTCCGATGTTATGGTCTTATTAAATCGATAAGGTGACAGATGTTTTATCGTGTCAGTTACATGATAGTTGCGTAATTATTTGTCGTATATTTCTTAAAATAGAGACTTCAGTGACAAATAAGCGCATGCCCTGATGTCACTCTAGTCTGAGTAAATGTATACAATGTATACAACAGCTATGTTTTTGTAAAAAACCTCCTTTGACAGATATATTGAAAGAAAATATGTAAGGAAAAAATGTATTTGTTTTGTAATTGGATCTGGTTTCAGTTTGAAACATGATAACAACTTATACAATATTGATATAAAATATATTTATCGAAGCAAAGGTCTTGTTTTTAATGTTATACATGTCTGTCAATTCCAGCGGAAATTCTGACTGGTGTTTTGCTGAACACTTGACTACCGGTAAAAAGGGCTTTATTCCGTCAGCCTATGTAACTGAAGATATCCGAGCATTGGAGGCACAAGTGTGCGTATTCATTTTATTCCATTTTCACATTTAAGAGTTGCTAACAATTTTGAGCAAATTCATATTTATGGTGTTATTGATCACAATTTAATGAAACTTCCCACATTTTCATTATGTTCGAAATTGTCTACGTGATTGTATTTCGGTGACTAAATATTAGAATCGAATGAAAGTACATATATGTCTTTCCCTTCATTATTCCAAATAAAATCACAAGTCTTGCTATCCTTGTGGTGCCATTACGACTCCTAAGGAGTGGTGCAAAATTTTAGATAGATCCATGTTATAAAAAATAAATGGAGGAAAATTGAGAATATTTCTTATTTATCCCGCTTTCTGTTTGGCTCTAATCCGAGCCACATTTCTTTGATACGCTGTCAAACCTGGCCATTAATGGCACTTTTGGTCGTAATTTGGTGTCATTTTCACTGTTTCTCCAAGATTGTTGACAAGTATGAAATTAATATATTTTGAAAAGACTGAAAAAGCCTTCCTGTGAAATAAATTTCAGGAATGATTTAAAACAAAATCTAAGATTAGAACCCATTTTATGTAAATCTGACGCTTTAATACGTCATAATCTTAACATAGTCATAGATCATTCATGAAATTTATATCACAGCAAAGAAATTTTTAGTCTAAAAATCCAAAAGTCCAAAATTATTAATTTCATACGTGTCAGCTTAAAACTGAAAACAAGGATATGTTAAAAATCTTTGGAGTTACAGTGAAAATGACGCAAATGAAATGACGCCCAAAAAGTGCCTCTACGGGCCAAGTTTGCCAACGTACCAAAGAAATGTGGCCGGGATTAGAGCCAAAAGGTTAAAAAGAATAAATCAGAATTTATTTTAAATTTTCCCCCATTCTTTTTCATAGAGCTATCTAAATTTTTGTTAAAGGTTGCACGACTCCTTAAGGAGGTAGGTTACCTTGTTACAAGGGTAAATTCAAGTTAGTTTAACCGCAGCATTTGTTTGTATTTCGTGTAATATGAAGTTTTACCTGCTACAATCTCAATTTCGTTTGTCTCTGTCCCTTCAAATTCAATTTTATCTAGGTTTGAAGAACATGACCCTCTAAAGGTATTTCATATTAAAAGAAGAAGGAAAATACGGATATTTAACACTTTTCAGTGTATTTTAGTTTCATTGATATCCGTAGAAGTCTGCATAATTGATAATTTTACTAGTATGCACGTTAGCTTTCTAATATAAGCTTTAAATGCATATGTCGCGGGGCTCGTGTTTCCATGGTAACGCATTTTCTCTCATTTTTAAACAACTATGTATAAAAATAGGTGTTTTCGACGGCTTAAGTGGCATTCTGTTAATGACTAACACAAAAATATCTGGGAAATATTATAAGCAAAATACCATGCACTTTACATGGTACCCTATTTTTCTTAAAGTTTACAGTAACCATGGCAACAGAGATGTTTGAAATAGCTTATATCTTGCTTTTTGTCGTAATTTCTTATAAAAAAAAAATTGAAATAGCTTATATCTTGCTTTTTGTCGTAATTTCTTATAAAAAGATATTGAATAAGATTATCTTTCTAGTTAATGTAGCTTTAAAACATATTATTTCTAACGTAAGTTATATTTTCTTGTTATTTGCATTGATTCAAACAAATTTCACAGCTTAGAATACATATGGCAGTACCCCTCGCCTGGCATTTTCATGGAAAAATCGTTCAGCATGCTGATATTATTCTAATGGATATTGTTGAAATGAAAATAAAAAGTTGTGTTTCTTAAATAGACCAGTGTCAACGCTTTTGAATTTTACATTTAGATACATAGGTCACGGGCTTCGTTTCCATGGTAACATCAATTAAATTTAAGGAACCACATTTTTCTACTGAAATTTGAACATTTTTAGATCTTATTTTTTAGTATATAAGGAACAAATTATCAACGGAACCTGAAAAATAGGTATTACAAATCAAACTGCTAGATTTTTTATTTGAAAATGGCCGTTACAAGTAACCTTTCATCCAACTATATTCCTAATAACATTGGTTACCATCGTCCATTTTCTTACAATCCGCATAACGTTTCAATATAACTACATAAAAGAAGCAAAATATTGATGATTATTCAGAGCAAAAGATTCATAACAAATATTTCAGCAAATATTTGTTATTTGAAGATACTTAAAATAAAGAAAATGCACAGAATTACGTACTTTCAAGATAAAAGCTATTAATTTTGCGCGGTAACTGACACGTAACGTCATGACGTCAATGACGTCCTTTTGAGGCAACATTGTTTTGAAGCGTTTCTGCGGTAATTGATTCATTATTTCTGCATTATTAAACCATAAAGTATCAGATCGGAGGCAGGTTCATGATTTGTTTTCAGGAGAATGAATATACAAACACATTTAATTTGTCGTAAACGTCGTCGTAAACCGTCACGTTAGCTTCCGGTTAAACATGCGCACATACAAATATGAAGGTAACCTACCTCCTTAATGTACTTAACCTCTATTTCAACATTTTTTTTTTTTGCGATTTTTATAAAGTAGAAACTTTATTCACGTGTTCCCCTAATAAGAGTATAAGATACGCTCCATAAGTCTTGCTCATTATTGCCCTTTTTGTACTAATCCTTTTTTAGCAAACAGTTTTTTTATTGGGAACAACTTATAATTTCAGTAACTGATAACTGGTAACAGCTTGATATCTAAGTTTGCACATTTCCTCGCCATCATTATTACTAGAATATTACTTAGGTTTAAAGCTATTCTTATTATCGTTGTTGAAGTAATGTATATGTTTTATGTCTTTCAGTTGGTGGCATGACATTAGCAGGGAAGGTGCGGAGGTATTGCTTAGAATGACCGATGGATCTCTTGGAACATACCTTTTAAGACCTTCTGACAGTATGTATGGCCCGTAATTTAACGGTTTTTCGCAAATAACTTCTAAGTTTTACAGGAGCATATATGTATATCTTTGTTTCTGTCTCATCTGTGAACATCATATTGATCCTTAACCGGGTATTGTGTCAAATCAACGTTACGCAGTAACCTTAACGTCGCCGTGTTTTGTATTTGTGGGTAGATTTATTTCACCAAGCAATGGTGAAAAACATGGACTCCGAGCATTGTTGAATCTAGATAGCAGCCCTGGATTTCGATGGTTAAAATCTACGAATGTAACCTGATTAAATAGCAACCCCACAATCGTTAGCAATGTTATCGCCAACATAGTTAATTAGTCTGTTTTAAGATACTTTTGTGTACTCGTACATGTTGAAAATAAGTTTTGACATACTTTGTTCAGAATTTGTAATTGATATTTTCATTATTAAATTTCATCTTTTCTTTTAGCTCACCTGTCATGTACTGACAAGGTGAACTTTTGTGATCACTCTTCGTCCGTCGCCCGTCGTCCGTCCGTAGTACGTTCACAATTTCCTGTGAACACGATACAGACCACATTTTGCAATTAATTTTAATCAAACTTGCACACAACGTGTATTGGCATAATATCTCGGTTCCTTTCGAAAACTGGCCGGATCCCATAAAGAGCAAACATTGTCTATTTTTTGCTTGTGTACACGATAGTGCCCACATTTTGCAATCAATTTTAAAGAAACTTGAACACAACTTGTTTTGGCAAAATATCTCAGTTCTTTTCTAAACTGGCCAGTTTCTGTCATAGATTCCAGAGTTATGGGTCCTTAAAGAGCCAAAATTTGTTTTATTATTATTATTTGTTTTCGTTTGTGAACACGACAGAGACCACATTTTGCTAATAACGTTAATTAAAATTG
Source organism: Mercenaria mercenaria (assembly GCF_021730395.1). NCBI lineage: Eukaryota > Metazoa > Mollusca > Bivalvia > Venerida > Veneridae > Mercenaria > Mercenaria mercenaria. The sequence continues at coordinate 69,575 of NW_026462054.1, read as the reverse complement.
CACACTACTTGTATGTCATAATATTGCGATTCTTTTCGAAGACCAGATTTCATCATGGCTTCCAGAGTAATGCCCCCTTAAAGGTCCAAAATGTGATATGTTTGGTTTGTGAACACGATAGAGACAACACTTTGCAATCAACTTTAATTAAACTTGCACACTACTTGGGGTAAGAGTGAGGTTAGGTGCACCATAAACCGGTTTAAACTCCCCAGTGGTGGTTTTGCCACTGACCGTTCCAAGACGGTGCCCCACTGTGTTCCTGTATGTGTTTGTTTTGTCCTTTTGTGTTTTTCATTTTTTGTGTGTGGTGTGCGAGGGTTGTTCGTGTGTCTTTGGGTAGGCTGCGTTTTTTGAACGTGGCTTTCCCTGTTAGATATTCTTCCTTGTTTTTTTTGTATTGAAATATTAACTCAGTTCCTTTCGAAAACTTGCCAAATCCCACAATGGGTTTCAGAGTTATTGCCCCTTAAAGGGCCAAAATTGGCTATTTTGGCTTTTGTAACCATATAGTCTACATTTAAGGTTTGATTTGATACTAACTTGCAAAACATCTTCAACAACAATGAATCTTTGATTCTATGATGCATCTGTCAGATCCAATCATAGGTTTCAGAGTGATGGCCCCTACCTGACCCTAAAATGCCAAACTTTGGTAGTTGTTACCTTATGAAGACGATAGAAGTGACATTTTATATTTGACTTTAACCACACTCTACAAATTTTAAGTCACAATAAGATCTCAGTACCTCTTTAAAACCAGCTAGCTTTTTTCATGGGTTCTGGAGCTACTGCCCCTAAAAGGGGCAACATTTACTTCTTTGGCCCTTTCAGCCATAAAGAGGTTTCATTTAGACTTTGACTTGATTTAAACTTGCACAGAATGATTACCTTGATGATTTCTACTCCTAGATCGAAACTGGGTCATGTCCGGTCAAAAACTAGGTTACAGGAAAAGTTGGCTAACAATCTAAAAAAAACAAGGACAAGCATCAAACAGGGAAGTCACATTTATGACCCTAGCATCATGAAACTTGGTCAGAATGTTTATCTTGATGATTTCTAGGCCAAACTCGCAATTAGGTCGTATGGAGTCAGAAACTAGTTCTCCCGGACAATCAAAGGAAAAGCTTGTTAACACTCTTGTTCGTTTGATGTGCATGAAACATGGTCAGAATGTTTGTGCGCATGAAATATTGCATGAATTTCATCTAAGTCATGCTGGGTCAAAAGCTATGTCAACAAGTCAAATCAAAGAATAAGCTTGTCTACACTTAAGAGGCCACGTGTTGTGGCCCTCTTGTTTTAATTTCAAGAGTGCAAGGTAAAATTCCGTAAAATTACTTAAAGATAGCAAAATTCAAACGTATGTTTCCCTTTAACCTAACGTTAGTTCAACGCCGTTGGTCATTTCTGACACGTAGGAAACATTTTCAGATAGGGGAGGGGACACACATTTTAAAAATCAGCTGAGCTGACCTATAACAGATAATAGTTGCTAAGATAATTACCGTAATTGGTCAAAGTATGGGAGGGGGAGCCCCCCTCCTGCTCCTATGACCCCACATTTGTTCGCATCCCCGCTTCTTTTTACTACGAATTGGGCACTAAAATGCCCATCATTGCCGGGTAGAGCTCCCAACTGTTGTTTTTGCACTGGTTGTTTTTGAGCGGTGTCCCTTTAAGTTTATTTGTTTGTTAATCATGTCCTCGGTGTCTGATTGTCTTGTGTGGTCTATGTCTGTTTGTGCATGCTTGCGTGCGTGTACATGTGTATGTTAGTCTTGTACGCGTCCAAGCTTGTACTGCTGTGGGTCGGGAGACATTGTTTTTGGAATGTGGCTTTCCCTTTTGAAAGGAATATAGCTTTTTACCACCCTGAAGGTGGCCATATTAAATTCGTACTGTCCTTTTCCGCGCGCGCGCGAGCGCGCGTGTGTGTGCGCGCGCGCACGCGTGTGCGTCGGTCGGTCCGTCAGTGCATCCCTGTCCGGATTTTTGTCCGGGCTTTAAATCTAACATACATCCATGAAGGGATTTTAAAATAATTTAGCATAAATGTTCGCCATAATGAGACGACGTGTGATGCACAAGTTACAGATCCCTATCTCCAAGTTCACATTTAGAGGTCAATTGTTATCATGGACTTTTTTTGTGTCCAGCTCATAACTCTGTCATCCATGAAGGGATTTTGAAATAACTTGGCAAAAAATGTTTCCCATTATTAGCCGATGTTTCAAGCCTAGGTCCTTGATCCAAGGTGGTCAAGATCACAATTAGAAACCAAATGTTAACATGGTATCTGTTTCTTGTCTGGTCTATAACTCTGCCATGTATCAAGGGATTCGAAAATAATTTGACGCAAATGTTAACCATATAGAGTTGTGTGGGTCTCACAGGTCAAGGTCAAAAATGATTCATACCTAAACTATTTTGGCATATCTTGCCTTGCTAGCGTTCATGGGCACGCTATTGGGCCATTTGTCACCGATATTGACAGCTCTTGTATTTGTTGTTATATCAGTATTGGCCAGTTTACATCATTTTGTAAACATTCAAAGGCCAAAACTCTTGACTCGGGCCTGGTACATTCAGGTCCTGATAACATGCGATAGTTCATTTCATAAATAATACAGTTCTGCAAGTTTGGGCTCCATCCCTTTAAAACTGTAGGAGTACTTATCCGAACAAAACCGATATCTGTATTGCATAATATACAAAATATTGTAAGTTATAAAAGATTATAATTCTTTAATCGGGTGTGCACAAGTTTACTTTATTATGATACATTTCAGTACGTTATAGCCATAACCCTTCAAAACTGTAGGATGAATTATCTGAACAAAGATTTCGGTATAGACACACGGACAGACGAACGAATTACATGGCGGCAACTATATGCCTCAACCCTAAATGTTTTAAGGAACATGGAAATTAGTCTATCACTTATACACATATCTTGAAATTAATTTTTGGTGTCAACTCATTTGAAAAATATTATGCTCCTAAGGTCAAAAACATTAAAGGAGTACTTGAGATATAGTTTCTATCACGTCGCAAAAAGGTATTCCCGTCGAATCTACGAGTTTCTAATCGAAAAGGCGCAACACCACATATAAATTTACAAATATGCAGCGCTATGTTGTTGTGTCAAAAGTAAATAACAACGCATTTCTGCACTTTACTGAATGTTCTGTATGTGCAGAGTTTGTAATGACCCCTTCTCTATTTGCACCAACATGACAATAAATGCCTAAATACCATTTAGTTACAAAATTACTCATAAATATATTTCAAGTTAATTTAAAAATGAAGAACTAGGTATACCTCTAAATTATTGCATTTAGTACCATGTGAAAAATTGCACATTTCATTTTTGAACCGCTCTGGCATCCGTCCATTGTGCAGTCCTTTTATTACAACGTCATTCATTAATAACCGAAATACGTGACCAGTAAACGGCTTGTATACTTTTCCAATATCTGTAAAAGAAGGATGTCACCCCATCGCCAGCTAAATCAAAACTGGGTGTATATTTATCAACCCCAAGAGAAAAATCCTTTATTACTGCATTTTTATAGAAATATTGTTTGAAGCCCCAAATAACTAAACCATAGACAATAGCTGGCCAAACAACAAAATCGTAAAATAAAGAAAAGCATCAAATGGAACTTTATCTTCTTAATTACTAATCTAAGGGCAGGGCTTGCTGTTTGATCTTCTGCTGTTCGATTTATATCTAGGTGTTCATTCAAAGGCATTCCTAATCCAAATATGTATAATTTTCAACACAATCAAGAGTTTGCTGACCACAGTTGTATGTTAATACTTGTCCTTGTCAAAGCACCAGGCCAAACATGAATGATGGTACTTTAACTTTGATTTTTATTTCATTTAAGTACAACAGTTAAACAATATACTCTGAAAGAACTTGTAAATCTCCTGCAGTTCAGCTAACAATAGAATAGCACTAGCATAAAGAACATAACTCTTTTCATTATTAAAAGTGACATCCTGTTTGTAACTAGGTAGTTGTTCAGCCATTTACACGAAGATATTGTCATATAAATTAACTATACTGCATTTAGTATTTTAACGATTATCCCTGATTTCTTACGTCATTTCCAAAGTTTACTTATGTTGATAAAATCATATGCCTTTCGAAAGCCAGTAATAATTTTTTAAAATTTCTTAGGTGTATCAATGATATATGTTAATGTAGATACATGATCAATAGTACTCCTTTCTGTTCGGAAACTATTCTATTCATCAACTAGTTTAGGGTTAACATCAGCCGCCGAAGTAAATAACCTAGGATTTGCATTATATACAGCTGAAAGCATGGGCTTCGCACCTGAATGTCATATAATTACCCGCTTCAGCTGAGAAAAACTTGGATATCAGATTATTTATATCTTTACCCCATAAGGTTGTAACAATTCCTTTCTTCAACCATATTATAAAGAGTGCATGTAAAAAGCAACAGATGTGGCATTTTAAGAGCCTTTGACGGATTCCATCTAGCCCTAACGCTGACATAGTTTTGCATTGTATATGTCTTTTGCCTCCTTGATTACAAAAAGCTAAGACATCAATTTGTAATACATTATCATTATAGCCAGTATGTGAACCAACAGATTTCCATTTTTGCTAGAATATTATCCAAATTTTATGGGTGCTGTCACCTTTAGCACTGCTCTTCTTCCATATGAATAATTTAAGATTAAGCCTGAGTAGTTATTTTCAAGAAACAAGTTTGATACACGTTACAGTGATAGCAGCACTTTTACTATTTACCCATGACATTTTGTGTACCCAACCACAGTATTTGTAGGGGGAGGGGGCGGGCACTTAGATTTGTCCTTGTCCATCCCTTGTCCATCTGTCCGAATCAGTGTTGCGTACATCTTAAAAACATTTTACTTAGAGTCATAAACCCTCATAGGATTATCAATGAGCATGTGAAGTTTGAACATTTGGTTCAGTCTATAACTTCACTGTAAGTGTAAAATATACATTGCAGGAAATAACGGTTTGTGTCACACAATTCGCAAAATGGTATTTGACTCCAGGTGCTGAAAAGATACAGGGATGTAACTTGGCTGGTGGGGTTCTAAACCTAGGATATCACTCACCCTGATCAGAGCTATGGCCATTGACTCTGTCATCAATATGCATAAAAGAAAATAGAATTCGAAAAGTATTTCACATAGAGTCGTAAAATATTAGAAAATTGCTGTATACATGTAGGATGTTACATAGAATGCAAAGCCAAGCAATTGGGTTTTTATATGGGATTTCTCTCCACAAGACAAAAGTCAAGACATTTGACTTCGTCAAAAACTTGCATTATCTGTCCCATGTATCTGAAAACTCTTTTAGCACTGAGTCGTGATTCTTTACCCAGTTCAAATCAGTTTCAATTAATTGCATAAAGTATGTAAATTTAATAGCTATTGCAAGTACAAGCATGATATAACATGAGAAGTTGTGCAACGGGATATCAATTTAGGATATAAGCCCTCCTACCAGCCGTAACAATTCCCTCCCCTAATTTATTTTTTATGGATTTAGCTCTTTAGTTTTTATCTTGTGTTTCTTGACAATATTTTGTGATATTCGTACCTAACTCACACTCGTAATTCTAAGATGATATAAGTCGATATATTTCCTTCGGCCAGAAGTTATACAAAACAGAAAATATTATGGATGTATGTGTGACCACTCAGCCCAAAATTTAAAGTAACTTATGGGTAAATAGCGTGCTTGGTTTTTATTATACAATGATGCCTTAATGCAGGAAATATTATTCCATTCTACATATTTTACAGGAAGATCTATGAAAAATGTTTTTAATTTATTAATTAATTAGGTATGTATTGCATATTAAAATGCATGAAGCAGGGTCTTAAACTGCATGAGCTACAGACAGCTCTTAGGCAGTTGAAGATAAAGAAGTCTCCTGGACCAGATGGAGTCACAAATGAAATGCTGACCCATCTAGGCACTGAAGCAATTTGCAAACTCCTGGAAATTTACAACTACAGCTGGACACAAGGACTGCTTCCACAGATATGGAAAGAGGCAGTCATGATCCCATCCACAAGAAAGGGAAGGATCCAAAGAAGGCTGCAAGCCTAACCAGCTGTGTTGGAAAGACCATGGAGAGGATTGTGAATGCACGCCTAAAGTGGTACATGGAGACTAACAACCTATTTGCAACGCAACAAGCTGGCTTCAGACAATTCCGCTCCACTGAGGACCAGACCACTTATCTATCGCAAGAGATAGAGGACGCCTTCCAAGAGCAGCAAGTCATGCTTACAGCATGGATTGATCTGCAGAGGGCGTTTGACAAAGTGTGGACTGATGGACTCCTCGTCAAGCTGATGAGGACTGGAGTAGGAGGTCACATGCTGAGGTGGATTAAGTCATACCTCCACAACAGGAGAGCAAAAGTCAGTTTAGAACATGCCAGCAGTAGGAAGTTCCTGTTGCGTCATGGTGTCCCACAAGGCGGAGTCTTATCTCCTACACTCTTCTTGCTTTTCATCAATGATCTGGTGTCTGAACTACCGAAAGGAGTTAAGGCTGCTCTCTACGCTGACGATCTGGTGTTATGGTGTAAGGAAGAACATGCCACTACAGCCACATACAGGATGCAAGAAGCCATCAACAAGCTTTCAGCTTGGGCTGAAGATTGGTGTGTATCGATCAATACAGAGAAATCGTCCACCACACTATTCTCCCTGTCGTCAAAGCAGAGGGCGGGTAAAATCAAGATGGGAAATACTTCGCTGATTGAAGCAGACGAGGTAAAATACCTTGGAGTGACCTTTGACAAACGGCTAACCTGGAAGCCCTACATTTGTCAAGCAGAAGGGAAGGCCCGTAGGAAGCTTGCCATGATGCGCAAACTTGTTGGAACAACGTGGGGGGGGGGGGGGGGGCAAATGAGCAAATACTCAAGACAGTATATCAGGGAACAGTGAGACCCCATTTAGAGTATAGCTCAACTGCCTGGTCCACTACTGCCAAAACTAACCAACAGGCTTTAGACAAGGTTCAGAACCAAGCATTGCGGATCATGACAGGTGCTACAAAGTCTACACCAATCTCCTTCATGGAGAAGCTAACAGGCACACAGCCGTTACAAGACAGAAGACATGCAAAGGTTCTGCTTCAAGCAGAGAAGTTCAGGTCTTTTCAAGACCATCCTATGAAAGCCAAGCTAGATGGCTACACAAAGAATCGGCTCAAACGTAGCAGCTTCGTACATGAGGCAAAGAAACTCAACCGAGAGTTCAAAACTGAGCTGAGCATACCAACGACTCCCCTAGGTAGTGAAGACATCATAAACCCACTAGCGAATGATCTGTCCTCAGTGACTTTGAGACTTGCTGTTCCTCGTCTTGACCGCGGGAAGCAAGAGGATGAAGGCATTCGGAAGAGCCTCACACTTGCTATGATCAATGAAGAATATCCTCCGGAATTATGGACTCATGTCTATACAGACGGATCAGCCACATGCGCCGTCAAAGATGGAGGAGCAGGAGTTTTCATTTAATACCCATCTGGCAAGAGAGAAACACTACATGCAGCCACAGGAAAACACTGCAGCAATTACAAGGCAGAGACTGAAGCACTCATGAAGGCCGTCTTAATGGTTGAAGACTCGGCAGAAGAAAGCTCCTCAGTCGTCTTTCTCACAGATGCACTGTCTGTCATGGAAGCTCTGATCAACAATAAAGCTCCGCAGCTAGCCAGGAGAATGCAGAGCCTGAGTACAACCTGCAAAGTAGCACTTCAGTGGATTCCATCCTATTGTGGATGAAGAGGCAGACAAACTGGCTAAGCTAGGAGCTCAGTCAGAACAACCAACAGAACCTGTGAGTTACAAGGAGAAAGTCACCATCATCAAGGCACTAACGAGACCAAGGATGGAGGAAGATGCTTTTCATCTCATTGATCGGTCTGAACAAGTGATGATGGTCAGGCTCCGCTCAGGGCACAACAAGCTCAATGCTCACATGTACAAGAAATACAGACTGACATCATCGCCAACTTGTCCATGTGGTGAAGAAGATCAGACTGCCGAGCATATACTTCAGAGATGTAAAAGGCATGACCAGGAGCGAGTTGCGACTTGGCCGATAGATACCTCAGTCCACCAGAAACTGTATGGAGGCATTGAGGATCTTCGGTAAACCACAAGTTTCATCGAGGCTACTGGTCTGACAGTATAGATGCGAACGACAAGAAGAAGAAGAAGAAGAAGCATATTAAAATATTTGTTCTTGTTTTCCGGAAAATTTTGAACGAAAATAAAATCAATTTTCAAAATAAAAACAATAGAACTGTATTCTGCTCATAAACAATATCTAAATCAGTATCCAGGCCTGATTTTATTGACTATTATTCATAAATTGTTGCTTGAAAGTTATCTTTGCCAGCTATATTGCAAAAACAGCGTTCCATAAACGCGATAAGCCAATTGCATATCGGTAAAAATAGCATGAAAACACCCATGTGCTACCCTCCATGTTACTTTCCGATATACATGCGTTCTTCAGGTCGCAGGTTATAAATGTTTACTTAAAGTCTTGCGCATGCATTGTTTTGCATTGTCAACGGGTAATATACAACCGTACATTAAATGAAAGTGGAAGCACCAGTGTACCATGGACACACATCTCAGCTTTCCCATAAGAGCTGTACCACATATCAGAGAAATTTGCGTTCAATAAAGGTTTCCCCGGGTTGTGCTTTTTGTATCCCACCCAGATATATGTCGTACTTCAAAAGTATTGTATTGTCTTTCAAAATAACGTACCGGTTTAATACATACAATCAGTATTATTTTGAGTTTGAAAATCTTGTTCGAGCCTTCCAGTTAAATGATTTACTTGTGTCAATCTATCTTGCGTACAGTGAAAGGTATAACATCGAGTGTAACATAAGAATATGACCGTTCTTAAACAAAGATAAGCAATATCTTTTCATATAATTTCAATCTTTTTACAGGAATTGTTGAATTCTACACTCTGTATTAAGGTTCCATGTTAATATAATCTAGAACGTTGATCCCTCGAAAGCACCGAGAAAAAAGCAAACAGTGAAAATTGCAGACTCGGTTTGATTGAGTCTGTTCATGAGCAGTAATGGAAAGTGCAACACTGCTCACGCCCTCTAGACTGAATTATCTGTGATATTGCCTGGCGTAATAACATATAATTTTCCAGCCTTTGTTATCAGATCACTTGTTCTGTTTACCGAAAATTCTGGAAAATGTTTTGACATCAGATGATTGCTAATAAAAGCAGAAAACTTGTATTAGAAATCATTCAAATATAATTTCCTCTATTTAGCAAACAAATATTCGCATGAAGTAAAATATCAATAAGTAATACATCATAAAATTAACAATTCCACGACTACCAATATCATCGTTATGAACATTATATACGTCACAACATCGGCTACTTCATTCCCCACAAACAAATACCAAACTATGTGTCTGATATTACTAATTCTAATGACTAACAATGCTTTAATCATCACAACGATGTTATGTTGACGTCACGTCAACGTGATAATTAGCGCCATGTACGCATCAAGAAATAGCGCTTTCAAATTTCATGAAATATTTTACTTAATAACATGTTTTAAACGAAATGTCACATTGCACAAATGTTTTGATTAATTTATACACATACTGAATTAGTTATTCGCTTTGCTGAATAATTCGCAATAATTTTCGCTCGTACTGAACTCTGCCGCAAGACGTATTACCGTTTTCGGTCCTAGTGGGTTTTAACAAATGCCTACTATTGGCGCCATGCTTGTGCGAAGAAACAGTGCCATCATATTTGATATAAATTTTACAATAAATAACATATTAGAATCGATCGAAATAATTTAAAGCAAAACAATGCATTATCACTATATATACACTCGAGCGGTTATACGTCGTCCGAAATAAATAGTGACAAATTATATCTTAAACAAATGCTGCTGTGGTTTACAACAGTCATTTATGACTTTTCAAAGAAAATATTAACGTCAACAAATCTGGTGTCTTTTGTAACTTCAGACCTATTGTATGTGGCATTATCCTGTTAGAAATAATTGATTTTATGTATAAAGATATCAATGTGAAAAATCCCTGACTTCCTTTCAGAACTAGTTCATTTGCAATCTTTTAAAGTTAATAAATAAAAATATGTCATCCTGCACGCAGTTTGAAAAGGTGGCTATATTTCTGGATTATGTAAAACAAATTGTATAGGCCTTGTCTCCAGTAAAAGGATTGAAATTATATGAAACGATATAACCGACCTTCGTTTCATTTCCTGTTTATTAGCAATCGCGTCTCCGCGTTCAATATGTAATGTTATTCCGTATGTAGTTCCTTAGATTCAAAGTAAAAATAAAATCATTCGGGTGATGTATACTCAGGTATACTGGACATTTTTTTTCCAAAATATTGAGATTGTAATATGCAATTCCTTGATTCTACTATTCGACATCTAGAACTATAGTTCAGTTTTCAGTTTAAACAAATGAAACAAATCATGATCTTCACAAAAACAATTGAAAACTAAAACAAAAAAAAGTTTATAATAGTATCAAATTGCGTGTATATATATTTACTCGAAAAATGGTAAGTTGGGTACAATAAAATCTGGAAAGTAGATCACTCGGAAGCACAGAGAACAAGGCAAACAGTGAAAATTGCAGACTCGGTTTGATTGAGTCTGTTCATGAGCAAGCCTTTGTAATTGTTTCAGGCGTGAAAATCATCATTTAAAAAATTCTTGTATTTCAAGTTGATAGTAATATCTTTATTCTCGATTGCGAAACTAGTTCTTACAACTTTGATTATTCGCTCTCAAGACCAATTCCAGATGGAATCAACCTCAAGTTTAGATGTTTTACTTGTGTAGTAAACTTGAAAACGCAATAAGTAGTTCAAAACAAACTCAAACTCATCACAAATTATTGTACCTCGTAGAAAAATGATAAAATTTTGTGATTTTACAACTTATTCTATTTTTTCTGAGACCCTGGATGCCAGGACAAACCTAAATTATATATATATATATTTGCTATGGTGCAGTATACCTAAAATGCCTCTCTCAAATGGTTATAATAGATTTACTTTGAATCTACCGATTTTTATCATTTATATAGCATTGTGTTTCAAATTAATTGTTCTATTATGTGCCAAAACCCGCATCTAAAAATAAGCAGCTGTTACAAAACTACATATGGCGTAACATAACATATTGAACGCTCCTCGTATATGTGGTGCCAAATAGAAACTTCCATACGTTCCTTCAGTTGCTTTTAACATTGAAATATTGCGACCGTATACGTTTCAAAGGTAAAATTAATATTGTGTTGCATAAATTGAATGTAGTAATTAATACTTCAAGATGTTTTAATTGTATTTATTTCAGGAGGACGTATGTTTGTACTGTCGATGTTGGTTCCAGACAAGGAATTCAGCAGAGCTCGTGTCGCGCACATTCAAATCAAGTCACACAGTGGAAGGCTATATATATCTTTAAGAAGACATTTCACTGACATATTCGACCTTATTCATTTCTATAAGTGTAAGTATCATATTCACTTCGTTACGGCATTATATGAAATTATTAGACACGAAAAATCTCTCGACAGAACATTATAAAATTGCAGTTTGCGTAAAATCTACTTTTTAGTTTCTCAGCCGGACAGAAATATGAATTCTTTCGCACATTTAAACGAACAAATAATGATCGAGGAATAAAACTTTTGCATTAATTGCCAATCGATGTTCATCCACACTATACTAGTTTTCTGATGTGACAGCTACTGTAAGTTAAGGGTCGCTCCCCAGCACGCAAACTGGATCTAGCTTTTTTCTCACTTACTCATTATTTTTGGAATTAGGTGATAAATTTGAAAGTTCAGCAATCACGCGTTGATACAAGTGCAAGAGTAATTATAATTATAATATTATAATAAAGAAATAGAGATTATATAAATATCTATATAAATAATGAAAGTAAAGTTAGTAGGCAGTTGGTAGTTGGTAGTTGAACATTCGAATAACCAACTACTTACTAGTTGCCAGTTGGTTATTCAAAATGTATAAGCAAGTCTGATTACCTTTTAAAACATAATGATAAAAAATATTCTTATCCATGTTTTGTTCTTTAATATTAATCTTCATTTCTTAAAATGCATTAAGCAGTCTCAAAAAGTACATGGAGAGCCAGTTGCCAGTTTGCGATATGTTTCAGAAAAGCTTCTTTTTTTCAGTCATAAATGGATAAAATCATTCAATATGGCATTTTATATGGTCTTTCATATCAATATCTGACACTTTCAGCGTAAATATCAGTCTTGGAAACACTCAGGAGAGCCAGTTGCCAATTCGCGTGTGAATGACCAACTGCCTACTGGTTGGCAGTTGGTTATTCGACATTTTAAATGCAGTCAGTATTTTGGTAGAACATGATAATTTTTTTTATTCTAACCCTTGTCTTGTTCTTTAATGATAATATTTATTCCTTTAAACGCATTCAGCAGTCTCAAAAGCACCAGGAGAGCCAGTTGCCAATTCGCGATATGTTTCAGAAAAGCTGATTTTTTTCAGACACATATCAATAAAATAGTTCAATTTTACATATATTTTGTTCTTTCGTATCAGTATCTGACACTTTCAACGTATAGCTCAGTCTTGGAAACACTCACGAGAGCCAGTTGTAGGTAGTTGGTTATTCGACAGTTATAGTTTTGGTCGAAAATGATATCAAAATCAATCTAGTCCTTGTTTCGTTCTTAAATGTTAATATTTATTCCTTTAAATACATTCAACAGTCTCAAAATGCACCAGGACAGCCAGTTGCCAATTCGCGATATGTTTCAGAAAAGCCGATTTTTCAGACACAAATGAACAAAATAATTCAATTTTACGTATATTTTGTTTTTTCGTATCAATATCATACACTTCCAACGTACAGGCCAGTCTTGGAAACACTCAGGAGAGCCAGTTGCCAATTCGCGTGCGAATAACCAACTGTCCACTGGTAGGCAGTTGGTTATTCGACATTTACTGACAGTCATAGTTTTGGCAGAACATGATAAAAATTCATTCTAACCCTTGTTTTGTTGTTTTATGTTAGCATTTTCTTTCAAATGCATTCAACAGTCGCAAAATGCACCAGGACAGTCAGTTGCCAATTCGCGATATGTTTCAGAAAAACCGATTTTTCAGACACAAATGAACAAAATAATTCAATTTTACATATATTTTGTTCTTTCGTATCAATATCCGACACTTTCAACGTATAGGTCAGTCTTGGAAACACTCGGAAGAGCCAGTTGCCAATTCGCATGCGAAAAACCAACTGTCTACTGGTAGGCAGTTGGTTATTCGACATTTTACAGTAAGCCGTTGTTTTGGTAGAACATGATAAAAAATCATTCTAACCCTTGTTTTGTTATTTTATATTAGTATTTATTCATTTAAATGCATTCAACAGTCTCAAAATGCACCAGGAGAGCCAGTTGCCAATTCGCGATATGTTTCAGAAAAGCCGATTTTTCAGACACATAAGAATAAAATAATTCAATTTTACATATATTAGGTTCTTTCGTATCAATATCATACACTTCCAACGTATAGGTCAGTCTTGGAAACGATCAGGAGAGCCAGTTGCCAATTCGCGTGCGAATAACCAACTGCCTACTGTTAGGCAGTTGGTTATTCGACATTTTACTGACATTCATAGTTTTGGTAGAACATGATAAAAATTCCTTCTAACCCTTGTTTTGTTCTTTTGTGTTAGTATTTATTCTTTCAAATGCATTCAACAGTCACAAAACGCATCAGGAGAGCCAGTTGCCAATTCGCGATATGTTTCAGAAAAGCCGATTTTTCAGACACAAATGAATAAAATTATTCAATTTTACATATATTTTGTTCTTTCGTATCAATATCCAACATTTTCAACGTGCAGGTCAGTCTTGGAAACACTCAGGAGAGCCAGTTACCAATTCGCGTGCGAATAACTAACTGCCTACTGGTAGGCAGTTGGCTGTTCGGCATTTTACAAACAGTCTGTGTTTAGGTCGAAAATGATAAATAATTCATTCTTATCCTTGTTTCGTTCTTTAATGTTGATATTTATTCCTTTAAATGCATTTATAAGTCTCACAATTCACCAGGAGAGCCAGTTGTTAACTCTCAATATGTTCCAGAAAAGATTTTTTTTTGCAGACACATATGAATAAAATAATTCAATTTTACATATATTCTGTTCTTTCGTATCAATATCCGACACTTCCAACGTATAGGTGAGTCTTGAAAACACTCAGGAGAGCCAGTTGCCAATTCGCGTGCGAATAACCAACTGCCTACTGGTAGACAGTTGGTTATTCGACATTATACAGACAGTCATTGTTTTGGTAGAACATGATAAAAAAATTCATTCTAACCCTTGTTTTGTTCTTTTATGTTAGTATTTATTCTTTTAAATGCATTCAACAGTCTCAAAATGCACCAGGAGAGCCAGTTGCCAATTCGAGATATGTGTTAGAAAAGCCGATTTTTCAGACAAATATGAATAAAATAATTCAATTTTATCAATTTTACATATATTTTGTTTCTGACACTTTCAACGTATAGGTCATTCTTGAAAGCACCCAGAAGTGCCAGTTGCCAATTCGCATGCAAATAACCAACTGCCTACTGGTAGGCAGTTGGATATAAGACATTTTACAGACAGTCATAGTTTTGGTCGAAAATGATAAAAAAATCAATCTAGTCATTGTTTCGTTCTTTAATGTTAATATTAATTCCTTTCAGTGCATTCAAGAGTCTCAAAATGCACCAGGAGAGCCTGTTGCCAATTCGAAATATGTTTCAGAAAAGCCGAGTTTTCACACACATATGCATAAAATAATTCATTTTTACATATATTTTGTTCTTTCATATCAATATCCAACACTGTCAACGTGTAGGTCAGTCTTGGAAACACTCAACAGAGCCAGTTTCCAATTCGCGTGCGAATAACCAACTGCCTACTGGTAGGCAGTTAGTTATTCGACATTTTACAGACAGTCTGTTTTTAGTTCGAAAATGATAAATAATTCATTCTTATCCTTGTTTTGTTCTTTTATGTTAATTTTTATTCCTTTAAATGCATTTAAACGTCTCAAAATGCACCAGGAGAGCCAGTTGCCAATTCGAGATATGTTTCAGAAAAGCCTTTTTTTCAGACACGTATGAATAATATAATTCAATTTTACATATATTTTGTTCTTTCGTATCAATATCCGACACTTCCAACGTATAGGTCAGTCTTGGAAACACTCAGGAGAGCCAGTTGCCGATTCGGGTGCGAATAACCAACTGCCTACTGGTAGGCAGTTGGTTATTCGACATTTTACTGACAGTCATTGTTTTGGTAGAACATGATAAAAAGATTCATTCTTAAATAGAGAAAAGTGGAAACTTCAAAGGTCGCCCAACACGACAGAAACGAAATTGTAGCAGGCTCGGTTTGACTGAGCCTGTTCATGGACGGTAGTTGAACTGCATGCTACCGGCCACGCACTCTAGCCCCGGGTTGAGCAGAACTCAACATTTACACATGCTAAAAGTACAAAAAGCAATTTAGAGACATCCGCAGATGTATTTAAACGGCGGTGAACATGGAACCTTCAACGATACACGTGTTTAGGCGTGTAAATCCATGAAGAACGGCGTTTGGTCCCCAGATAAAGTAAAGGGTTTGCTCCAGACGAGAAAACAATGGGCAGAACTGAACAAACTGGAATTTAGAATGGGGATCTGAGGTTATGGAGCCTGCGTATCACAGGAACTGTCAAAAGACAAAATTAAAAAGCAGGCACCATATCCAAGGGGTGATTATACAATACCCAAGGCTATGAAAGCGGGAGTATTGGAACCACCCTTGTTTTATTCTTTTATGTTAGTATTTATTCTTTTAAATGCATTCAACAGTCTCAAAATGCACCAGGAGAGCCAGTTGCCAATTCGCGATATGCTTCAGAAAAGCCGATTTTTCAGACACATGTGCATAAAATAATTCATTTTTACATACATTTTGTTCTTTCAGTATCAAATATTTTCCACAAGAGGATAAATCTAGGGAACACAATGGTATGTCAGTTGCCAATTCGCTTTTGAATTACCAAATGCCTACTGGTAGAAAGTTAGTAAATCGACATTTTCAAGAAAGTCCATTTTTAGTCTAAAATAATAAAAATGTCGTCTTTGAATATTTTTTTGTTTATTAAAATCTCTGCATTCAGTAGTCTTCGAAGGCACGGAGGGAGCCAGTTGCCAGTTCGCAACATTTTTTCAGAAAATCTTTTTTACATACATAAAACATACAATAATGTTTTAATTATTGTTATTATCTTTTTTTTATCAATATCAAACATTTTCACCAAGAAGACCAGTCTTTGACACATTAAGGAGAGCCAGTTGCCAATTCGCGTGCGCTGTTCGTTATTCGACATCTCGTTAATGAAATTAACATTAGCTTCTAATTCAACGATTTGAAATTTGAATTTTGTAGTTAGTCAGTTCAAAATTCAAATTTCAAAGCGTTGAAGTTGGTTATTTTACATTTATATATAAAAAAAAAAAAAAAAAAAAAAAACACTATTTCGGTCGAAAGTCATAGAAGTATTCAATATTAATAGATATATCCATTTAATTAAACATTTAGTTTGTACTTACAAATCAATATCTGACACTATCATTTGGAAACATTCAGGAGCGCCTGTGGCGTGCAAAAAAAACAACAACTACCTACTTGTAGTCGGCATTAAATCTCACGCGTTGAGTTTACGCATACATTGAATGTACACTAGTAAAACCTATGTTAAACCTAACCCTAACCTTTAGTCAGTATATAGAACACAATAGAACACACAATACTAGCATTTAGGAGTGACCTGTCGCTTTTATTAATAGATTTGAAATGTTACTGGAATAAACCACTTAAGTAAAGGGGTACCCTACCTTTTTATAACTTATTTTATAATAAATGTTTAAATGACTGCCTCTTCGGCAATTAGACGCCGTGGTGCAGTGGTAAGCGTGACGGCTCTAGAATCTAACTTTTGTGAGTTCGAATTTCAACGGAGATCAATATATATTTTTTTCATTTTATTTTATTTATTTTCATTTTATATTTTGGTAACATACATTTAAAATGATAATGTTAAAAATGTATTTGAATTGCATTACTTGTGTCATTTTGCTATTTTCGCATATAACATAGGTTTTTCAAATATCTGTTTGATTGTGAATTATTCAACATGGTTGACATAGCTCTTGACAATTTTGTCATTCAACTAGCTGATGACACTGATTCGGCGCGTGTGTTTGAAACGTTATGAATGTATTGAAATTGTATGAACAAAATAAGAACTGAAATTGAAATGATGAAATAAAATGAAATAAAAAAGTTATGAAAAATATAAATAAAACAAATTCAATCATAAAACAATCGCCCCTTGTGGGATTCGAACCTATAGCCTCCTAATCGCAAAAGTTAAATCACTAACAAGAGGCCTCAATTCTACCAACTGAGCTGTCAATGCAATTGCAATCTGCACAGTATTTAAAATATATTTATAGTTTTAAATAAGTCAAATATCTTTCAAACCCTTATTTAATAAATGGAACAGTCTGGAAAATCCAAATCTAAAAATAAAAGCGACAGGTCACTCCTAATTGCTAATACGTGCGTATTAAATAGGGGCGATTTAATGTTGACGCGTACACGTAGCAGTAAGATTGTTGATGACATTTTCAGATAGTCATTTTTTCAGTCGAAAATTAAATATAAATATTAATCGGTTTAAATACATCCCCTAGTGTTTGCAAAACCAGGAGAGCAAGTTGTCGTTCCATAAAACATTTTCTCAGATATAAGGCGTAATTTTTTTTTGGAATGCATATAAAAGAATAAATATTATCATTAAAGAACAAAACAAGGATAAGAATGAATTATTTATCATTTTCGATGTAAACACAGACTGTCTGTAAAATGTCGAATAACCAACTGCCTACTAACATATCGCGAATTGGCAACTGGCTCTTCTGGTGCATTTTGAGACTGCTAATTGCATTAAAAAGAATAAATATTATCATTAAAGAACAAAAGAAGGGTTAGAATGAATTTTTTATCGTGTTCTACTTAAACACTGACTGTATGTAAAATGTCGAATAACCAACAGCCTACCAGTAGGCAGTTGGTTATTCGCACGCGAATTGGCAACTGGCTTTGCTGAGTGTTTCCAAGACTGATCTATACGTTGAAAGTGTCGGATATAGTTATGAAAGAACAAAATATATGTAAAATTGAATTATTTCATTTATATGCGTCTGAAAAATCGGCTTTTCTGAAACATATCGCGAACTGGCAACTGGCTCTCCTGGTGCATTTTGAGACTGTTGAATGCATTTAAAAGAATAAATACTAACATAAAACAACAACAAAACAAGGGTTTGAATAAATGTTTTGTCATGTTCTACCAAAACACTGACTGTATGTAAAATGTCGAATAACCATCTGCCTACCAGTAGGCAGTTGGTTATTCGCACGCGAATTGACAACTGGCTGTCCTTAGTGTTTCCAAGACTGATCTTTATGTTGAAGGTGTCAGATAATGATATGAAAAACCATATAAAATGTCATATTGAATGACTTCATCCATTTGTGACTGAAAAAAAGCTTTTCTGAAACGTATCGCGAATTGGCAACTGGCTGCCAAGGTACTTTTTGAGACTGCTGAATGCATTTTAAGAAATGAAGATAATTATTAGTATTAAAGAACAAAACATGGATTAGAATGACTTTTATCATTATGTTTTAAAAGGTTATCAGACTTGCTTATACATTTTGAATAACCAACTGGCAACTAGTAAGTAGTTGGTTTATTCGAATGTTCAACTACCAACTACCAACTGCCTACCAACTTTACTGTCATATATAAATACCTTATTCCTTGTAGCTGGAAGTGGAATAATTTTATATAAGCAATTCATTTCATGCTAACTTGACAACATTTTATTTTGTTGTTTTTCGTGTACATGAAAAGAGGGTTGAAACATTTAAAACGACTGGTGTGTTATACAATTGAAACAATACAACTGTCATAAGTAAGATGTTTATCGGCTTGTCCGATAAGGCGGAGAAGCATCTGCGGAATAGGGATATGTTGGCGCCATAACATGCGTTATCTGTACAAATTGCATCTAACTCGTACGTGAATTAAAAACTTTCCAAGGCTAAAAGTTAAGGTTAGCGTGTTTACCAAGTACCGCTAGGTTATGAATACAATAAAGAGAAATAAGAACTATCGTTTAAAATATTTAGAACGTACATTTGGTATTGCCATAAGTAATGTCTGCTCTCTCAAAAATATGATTATTTTTAATATGTTAAAAGGCCTGGACTCTAGACTTAGCTTAAATCAAAAGAAAATGACACTTAATGTGTCAAACAACCAGTAATCATATATAGTTACCTAAAATGAGAGAAAATGCGTTACCTTGGAAACATTTATACATTTTAACTTTACATAGGAAAGCTAATTCATATACTTATACAGTTATCATCTAAATACATTATTCCTTGAATAGTAAAACAGAAATAATTTGCAGTGTTTAACATTTTCTTATTTCAAGAAAAATACTTTAAAAGGGTTATGTATCTCAAATCTGAATTTAAAAAAAATACTTGAAGTGGGCTAAAACAAACAACAGACACTGTATTTTTTACATTGTTAAGTTTGTAAATTACTTAATATTCTGTAGTTTATAAATTACTTAATATTCTGTAAACAAATCGACAAATCTAAGAATCGCATTGCTTAAGTGCATATATAATAATAGCTCAATTGTATATTCAATATATTGTAATTGTCTTTCAACATCTATTCTTGCAAAAAATAGCTACTTTTTCACTTGATCCGGATATGTATCAATGAGATAAACAGATATCGTGTATGAACAAGACTATTCACGTGCAGTTATGATAATATTTTCATTTTTGAAATACCGTGTCAGGGCCGAATGATTAGATTTTCGCAGATGGCAACCGGTATTTGCATTTGTTTCTACCGTAAAATAGAAAAAAGTGGAAACTCCAAAGGTCGCAAATCATGACAGAAACAAAAATGTTGCATAAAAGTTAGTATAAAGTTACCAATCCAGTTCTCCAGTATGCACATCGGCTGCTGGCTTATTCCCTCTGTTTACTTTCTTCTCATGTGGGTATTGAAGAAAGAAAGATGATTCAATTTTTGTCGAAAAACCGTGAATTTATTGATTCACATGAAACTTTAAAGAAACTTTGACACTGCTAGGCATGTCTTATTCAATATCTCAAAGAGTTCAAATATATCTTGGAAGCAGGTCGACACGTTCTTACTCAAATAATTTATGTCCCAATTTACTGAATTTTACGCGGTATACAAAGATACGTCAATATTATGATTGGAACAGCAAGAAATAAAAATAATTTTTAAAGTCTTTTGGTAGTATTGTTGATTTGCGCATCCTGTTCATAGATATTTGAAACATGTTGGCCGTTTCCATAAAATTAATTGTTACATTAAACAGGTACAGCTGACGAACTTCCTTGCAAACTTAAGAAACCAGCTCCGAGGAAAAATCCTGTAGTATATCCCAGGAAATTAGAACTTGAAAGGGAGTCTGTTACTATAATCAAGTCAGTCAAAGTTGGTGAATATGGAGAGCTATTTACCGGTATGTAAAACAGAAGACATGTTTTGGGTAATATAATAACATTATAAATTACACAGCAAGTATATAAAATTCCTAGACTAATGTGATCAAAAAAGAATATAATGACTACTTGACTCAGCACACTACTGTTTGATAAAAGCAACGGAATTTGCATTGCACGCTGTAATTCTAATTAAAGCTTGGTTATAATAAAATATTTGTATTGAAACATTTGAATGTGCATGGGCATTTATTAAGACTATCAGACTTTTTTTTAGTATTGTTTCGCGTTTTCACCTTTAAAGGTAAGTTGTTCAACACATTCGATGTAACTATCGTGACAAAGTGCAAACTGGCGGTGGACCATTTCTTAACAGAAGCGAAGGACATTTACACATTCCAGCATTCCAGACACTTTGTAAGAATGTTAGCTGTGATAATAAAACCTGAACCATTTATGATTGTACTCGGAGAGACGGTTCGCTGTACGTTACAAACATACCTGCGGAGAGATAGAGCAAACACTATAACCTTGAAGTCTTTGACTAAAATGGCTATTGAGGTATTCTTTTTTTAAAAGGAAAGGCCGTTCTATCTAATAATTATATTGTCAGTTAGGTAAAGACATTGAAGTATTGTTTTAGAATAGGCTTGAAATTAGACAGTTAGGAATTTCTGATAATAATGACTCTCGTTTTGTATGGCAACATAAAACAAAATGGTGGATACATTTTTATGTTTTAAATATCGTGTCTTTTATTTCTATTTCAAGTGTTAAAGATTCATCTGGCGGGGACAACTTTTATTCACACATTGCTTTGAAACATGGTGGAGAAGGAGGGTGGGGTCACGGTGAGATTAGGTGCATATCCTTAATGAGCTTAAACCTTCCTATGGTGTTTTTGTGACATTTTCAAGGCGCTACCTTTACATATTCATACTTATTCAGCAATAGGGTTTCGTTTTGAGCTGAAAATGAACGTGTATTTCAAGAATACTGCATGTTTATCTAGATTGCTGATGGTATGGCGTTTTTAGAGAAGGAAAAAATTGTTCATAGACATTTAAATGCTGAAAATGTGTTTGTATGTGAACTGAACGAATTGAAGATAGTACATCCAAAGTTACCAGGGCTGATGAAAGCTAGTGGAAATGATAAACATTTAAAAGGTAAGTAATAAGTATGAAACAAATTGTACGTCTTTCCGAACTGCTAATAAGACATTTTGGCTTTAAGACTAAGTGACTTAGGACGATCGTATTTTCAAGGGGGTCGTCTTAACATAATTTATTTATATTATGTGCGGTAGGAAAAAATGCCTGTAATAATGATAAGGTCTGGCTTATTTTGCCACATTATTGCGATGGGATAAAGATTTGTTTTTATTTGTTCGTCAGTCCGTCTGTAAATCACAGAAAAGTATATTATACATATCTCATGGGTAAAGTATTTGAATAACCGTACTGATTGTATGGGAATGTTACCCAACATAAGGAGTTGCGCACCTGAGTTTTTTAGGTCACCTGAGCCAAATGCTCAGAGTGAGCTATTGTGATCGCTCACCGTCCGTCGTCGTCCGTCCGCCCACACTTTCCTTTATACAACATCTCCTCCTAAACCGTTAGACCAATTTTAATGAAACTTCACAGGGATGATCCTAGGATGGTGTTCTTTAAAAAGTGTTCAAAGAATTGAAATAAGCCATGGCAACCGAAAGAATTTTTTTTAAAAAACTTCTTGTCCAAAATGAAAGGCCTAGGGCTTTGATATTAGTTATGTAGCATCATCTAGTGAGTCTCTATCAAGATTGTTCAAATTATCCCACTAGGGTCAAATATGGTCCCGCCCCGGGGGTCACATGGTTGTGTTCATATGGTTCTCAGTGTTGTTATATTTTCTGGTCCTTCGGGATCATTGATTTCAACTCATTTAGATTTGAAAATTGAATACTGCTTAAGCCGGTGCTAGGGGGCGTGGGCAATGTTGCATTTTCCATTACTGCCCATGAACAGACTCAATCAAACCAAGTCTGCAATTTTCACTGTTTGCTTTGTTCTCGATGCTTCCGAGGGATCTAATTTCCAGATTTGATTTACTTCACAACAGCGGGTGTTAAGTGCTGTGTGGCGGCCGTAAAAAGTCGCCCCGACTTCATCTCAGTGTTGTTATATTTTCTGGTCCTTCGGGATCATTGATTTCAACTCATTTAGATTTGAAGATTGAATACTGCTTAAGCCGGTGCTAGGGGGCGTGGGCAGTGCTGCATTTTCCATTACTGCCCATGAACATACTCAATCAAACCGAGTCTGCAATTTTCACTGTTCGCCTTGTTCTCGATGCTTCCGAGGGATTTAATTTCCAGATTTTATACAGACGTATATTAGGAAACAATTTTAAAATCTTCTTGTCCAAAACCATAAGGCCTAGGGCTTTGATATTTAGTATGTAGCATCATATAGTGGGCCTATACAACGATTGTTCAAATGATCCCCGTAGGATGAAATATGGCTCCGTCCTGGGGATCACATGGTTTATATAGTCTTGTATAGGAAAGAATCTTCTTGTCTGAAACCTCAAGACATAGGCTTTTGATATCAGGTATGTAGCATTGCCTTGTAGTACTCTGCCAAGATTGTTCAAATTATTCCCCTGGGGTGAAAAGGGGCCCTGCCACGAGGTTCCCTAGTTTTATATAGACATATATAAGAACAAACTTTCTTGCCTGAAATTGCAAGGCCTATGCTTTTGATATTTTGTATGTTGCATTGCCTAGTGGACTACTACCAAAATTTCCTAGACTGTTTAGATATAACCTAATGACCCTTAGTGATAAGGGTCACCCGACTGAGACCTTGACCTACTAACCTACTTTCTTGTTTTTTTAAGATACAGCCTTGAAATTTAGATGACATGTATAGTTTTGCACACCGATCTGAAAACTGCCTTTCAGTGACCATTAATGTGACCTACTGACCTACTTTCTTGTTTTTGAAGCTTTAGCAAAGAAATTTGTGCAACTAAGCATTTTAACCGATATGGAAACTGACTTTCAGTGACCATGAAGACCTAGGCATTTGATATTAGGTAGTTAGCATTGCCTTGTAGTCCTCTACCAAGATTGTTCAGATTATTCCCCTGGGGTGAAAAGAGGCCCTGCTCCGGGTTTCCCTAGTTTTATATAGACATATATAGGAACAAACTTTAAACATTTTCTTGCCTAAAAATTGCAAGGCCTATGCTTTTGATATTTTGTATGTTGCATTGCCTAGTTGACTACTACCAAAATTTCCTAGACTGTTTAGATATAACCTAATGACCCTTAGTGATAAGGGTCACCCGACTGAGACCTTGACCTACTAACCTACTTTCTTGTTTTTTTTAAGATACAGCCTTGAAATTTAGATGACATGTATAGTTTTGCACACCGGTCTGAAAACTGCCTTTCAGTGACCATTAATGTGACCTACTGACCTACTTTCTTGTTTTTGAAGCTTTAGCAAAGAAATTTGTGCAACTAAGCATTTTAACCGATATGGAAACTGACTTTCAGTGACCATGAAGACCTAGGCCTTTGATATTAGGTATGTAGCATTGCCTTGTAGTCCTCTACCACGATTGTTCAGATTATTCCCCTGGGGTGAAAAGAGGCCCTGCTCCGGGTTTCCCTAGTTTTATATAGACATATATAGGAACAAACTTTAAACATTTTCTTGCCTGAAATTGCAAGGCCTATGCTTTTGATATTTTGTTTGTTGCATTGCCTAGTTGACTACTACCAAAATTTCCTAGACTGTTTAGATAAAACCTAATGACCCTAAGTGATAAGGGTCACCCGACTGAGACCTTGACCTACTAACCTACTTTCTTGATTTTTTTTAAGATACAGCCTTGAAATTTAGATGACATGTATAGTTTTGCACACCGATCTGAAAACTGACTTTCAGTGACCATTAATGTGACCTACTGACCTACTTTCTTGTTTTTGAAACTTTAGCAAAGAAACTTGTGCAACTAAGCATTTTAACCGATCTGAAAACTGACTTTCAGTGGCCATGAATGTGACCTACTGACCTTCTTTCTTGTTTTTTTAAGATACAGCCTTGAAATTTAGATGACATGTACAGTTTTGCACACTAATCTTAAAACTGACTTTCAGTGACCATTAATGTGACCTACTGACCTCCTTTCTTGTTTTTGAAGCTTTAGCAAAGAAATTTGTGCAACTAAGCATTTTAACTCAGGTGAGTGATATAGGGCTATCATTGCCCTCTTGCCATTGTTCTTTTCAGCTTATATTGGCAGAAATTGCACAAGGAGAGCTGCTGTGGTAGTACTGAGTCTGCCGTAATCATCTGTCGTCGCCCGTCGTTGCCAATTTCACTATTAGCATTCTAGAGGAGGTCACAGTTCTGCCCCAATTAGAAATACATTCAGAATGTTATGAACAAAATCTTGGCAGATATTGAAACTGGGGGATCTTAACCGTCTGGGGTCAAACATATATCGATATTGAAAAAAAGGCAGACATTTAGTACCCGTGTAAATTAACTCATAGCAGTAATTTCAAACAACGTTCATTCATGTAATAGTCCATGGATTAGAATAAGTTCTTTCTGAAAATGTTACCTCTAAAGTTTTAAGAATATTTCAGTATTATTTGAAACATTGACCTTATCTTTAAAACCATTTAACCCAGTTTAGAATTTGACTTTATTTTGATACGAAACGTCTGACTATGTCTGACTCGGTGTTGTTATAAATTTACTGATTCCTTGGTATCATTAATTTACCCTTAGCTATTACCTTTTATGAAGATCAGGAAACAAATATTTTCCAAAGCGTTTTTCTTCCTAAACTATGACATAGGTTTTGATTTTTTTTTGAAATCTAGATTTTATGAAATCAACAATCAAACATAAATCAAGCATAAAGATCAAATAGAAGTGTGGTCTCTTGTGTGCTAGCAATGATTTTCTATGCTTTGGCCTAGTGGCATTTTTCCTTAGATAAAGCAGTTTCAAACTTGGTCTAGATTTTATAAAGACAAACATTCTGACCAGATTTCATATAGATCTAGTAAAAATATGGTCTCTATAGTGATATAAAGGTTATTTTATGAGTAGACACAATGACATACTATCCGATATCTTATCAAGACAAATTCAATCAAATCCTATTTAGATTGGGCCAGAACTGTGACCTCTAGACTGTTAAATCTAAAATTTTTAACGTCGAAAATCGACAACGGAAAGACGACCAGACAATGCCGAATCTATACACCAAATCAAATTGGAAGTAAATGAATAATATTATGTTATCAATCAAGCAATTTCATATTGTGCTTGTCATTTGTCCAAGGGTTGTTTTATTGGCCCGAGGCCGTAGGAACTCTGTGAGTTATTTTATGGCAGCTATGTGCATTCAGGTGAAAAATCTTGACAAGTTGTTTAGATTTATTTTAGAAATCAGAATCATTTTAGCAGGTAAAACAGAATGAGTTGTATGTAGGTACTCGAGAACAATTTTGAGAGATATTGTTGTTGTGACATAATCAAGAGTAACAAGAACTTACCTTACTTTTTGAATTCCTATAGCGAGTTATCTTATCATTTGAACTGTGATAAACCTGCTTTAAAAATTTCCTTTTATGCTGCAGACAACGAGACACAAAATTGTACACATATGTGTTGATCAAGATCAATACAACCAACCAAGCACACATTATACACTCCCATGCCTCGTTTAATTCTTATCCGAAATTGTTTGCGGTTCACAACTGACACTCTTGTTCGCCAGTTTATTCATCCACTTTCCAGCATTTGAATCGCTATTAATCATTGCACATACAGTCCACACTATTAAAATGTCTGTTACAGATAATTAAGTCTAATCCGAGAATAATTAAAATCAATCCGAGTTTCCGTATTTTCTCATTATTTTCCTTGACAACTGCCAGAATTTCTGTCAGGAAACACTTGCATTTTACACGATACCGAATAAGGGAAAATATCGTTGTAATCTATGAAGACGTACATACCGCTCAGTCATACTTGGTTATTACATGAACATGTTAGATGATTTTTTTTGGTCAAAATGTGAAAAAATATATAACTCTGATGTAAAACAAAGTGGTGTCTTTTAAAAATCTAACGGAAGTGACTCCTCCATATTGGTCCTCTCTTTTGAACCAATCAAAATGCTTGAATTCCGTATTGGCCCTGTTTTTCTCGTATTGGCCCTGTTTTTCTCATATTGGCTCAGTCATCTTTTGTATTAGCTCTGTCTGTTTCATATGATGTTTGCAATTGATCTAATACAGTGTGTAATATTGTAAAATTGAATAATAATAAGTCGATCAGACCTTGTTTTACCTACCGCACATGATATAATTTAATTTTGTTGAGATGACTCTTTGGAAAATCGATCATCCTAGGCGTTCGTCTTAATTCATATATGTCTATTATAATGCTTTGCCTCTAACGTCCACTTCTGTGAACGCCTTCATCATCTTAACACTGATTTTAAAACCAAACTAACAATTACTTTCTAATAAATATCTGAAAATGTGAAATATGAAATCCAGATTCATTTTAGTAGTAACACTTCAATTTGGCAGATATAAAAATGTATCTACATGCAACTGAGCGACTTCTGTTACGTGTGAAAAATGTTATCTGCAAAACAAAAACTGAATTACGACAAAATTACATTTTGTACACATGTAATGAAATCAAAGATTCTATGTCAACAAAATTAGATAAGTATTTTAAAGGAAGAATCAGTTAAACCACGTGCATATATAGACCGACTGCTGTAAAGATCATCTAAGAAAATTATAAATATGTTTATTATAAGGTGAAAATGAATGGCGATGGACTGCACCAGAAGCAATAGCTGACGAAGATAAGTTTAGCGCAAAATCGGACGTGTGGTCTTTTGGGGTATTGTTGTATGAACTCATCACGTTTGGAAAGACACCATATGCAGGTAACCAAAAACAAATGGTTACAGATTTCTGCACGTTTAAATCATTCTGAGTCATTGCTGATTACATACATTTATAATTGATACCAGTGTGCCGACATATAAATTGATCTCCTATGCTGACATAGGAGAAGGGCCGGTGAACTCCCCTGTACGCGTGTTACTTCATACAAATATTTAGAAAAATTAAAAAGGGGTCTATGTAACATCAAACCCTTTTCCAGACAGATTATAGGTTCTGATTTCGAGGAATTTAATCTGTAGGTAGAGCGAAATATATTTGGCAAATATACAAGAGGTGAGAAATTCTGACTTCTGATTATAAAGTAGCGTTAAGAAATAATGGTTGTATTCTTTGTTATCAACAAAATAATAAAGTGGAAACCTACAACACGACAAGCCTTCGATAGTTTCACACCAGCGCCTTCTCGTCAACTTCATGATTACGGTATCCGCGGTAGATTACAAAAATGGTACTTTACAATTTGTAGAACAGCATGATGTTCTTCTCGGTACAATGTGTGAATATGTTTTATCATAACATAATTACAGAAGACAAGTACTGATAGAATATCTCTTTCCAAAAAAATGTTTACGTTTCTATATATACAAAAAGTTTCCTTGAAAAAGCTACATAAGTAGGCCCATGATTAAGTGAAACCAGAAACTGGGTTACGTAAAACAAAATAATGACCTTTCTCTTTTCGCCATTTTTATTATCATATGGTGATAATTATAGTTCGGAAAGGCTGCTGGATTACGTACTTAGTACTTAATAGGTCTGAAATCCAAGATGGCAGCCAAAATGTTATAAGATTTCACTTTTGATATAAACTATATCCCAGTATTGTATGATTGATTTTCTAAATTATTTAGTTAGTTTGCATATCTTCATTACATACATAGTATACACATATCTAATACATAAGTATATAAAAACATTGGGTTGGACTTTAAGTTATACCAGCATTATAAGCAGCCATTCCCGCTGCGTCTAATTATTTGTAAATTAAACCAATTCTGGTTTTTATCATTTAACTAAATGAAAAAAAAACAAAAAAAAAAAAAAAAAAACACCAAGGAAAAATGTTTCAATAACACAAACGAAAAACAAAAGGAACCAAAAAAGTAACAAATACTATGGTAATATAAAAACTAGGGTTGTACTGCTGTTACAATGCTGCCGACGTGACGTGTCGTGACCAGGAAGCGCTGTAATTGTACTTGTTACTGAAATCGGCCTTTACTTTTAACGTATATGTGTAAGTCTTTAAAGATCTTTTCATTTTGTGATTCAGTCAAATTATCAGATGAGTGCGACCTTTAACAAAAATTTAGATACATCTATGAAAAATAAATGGAGAAAGGTTGAGAATATTTCTGATTTATTCCCGTTTTCCATTTGGCTCTAATCCAAGCCACATTTCATTGAAACGCTGTCAAACTTGGCCAGTAACGGCACATTTTTTTTCGTCGTCATTTCTTGGCGTCATTTTCACTGTTTCTCAAAGGCTTTTAGCAGAACGCTGTTTTAGTTAGAACCGAAAGTTCGTAGATCAAATATAATCTGAATAGTAGATCCCTCGGAAGCATGGAGAACAATGCAAACAGTGAAAATTGCAGACTCGGTTTGATTGAGTCTGTTCATGAGCAGTAATGGAAATGCAACACTACCCACGCCCCCAGCACCGGCTTAAGCAGTATTCAATCTTCAAATCTAAATGAGTTGAAATCAATGATCCCGATGGACCAGAAAATATAACAACACTGAGATGAAGTCGGGGCGACTTTTTACGGCCGCCACACAGGACTTAACACGCGCTGTTGTGAAGTAAATGTAATCTGAAAAGTAGATCCCTCGGAAGCACCGAGAACAATGCAATCAAGACTAGTCTGGACTTCTTTTTTTTTGTTAAACTTTGAATTTTAATTATAGGTATTAGTTTGTAATATTTTAGTATATGCTTTCGTTAAACGTACACTCTGTATATTTTGTACGATAAATACTCGACAAAATGCTCCATAGTACAAGTTTTCTGAAATCGTCCGAGATCTTCAGCGTAACTTTAAAAATACAACCAATCAATGTTGCATTTAAGCTCAGGGGTGGGGGAAATAAAATTGGTCCTACTGAAAAAATACGAAATCGGTGACATACGAATTTTTGTTTATCAAACGCAAGTAAACGTATTTGCGCATTTATAGTTAAAATCAAAACAAAATCCCTCGACTTATTTAAAGGCTTTACTCGGAAAACGGACATTTTTTCAGTTAAACTCTATGTTACGCTTTATGAAAGTCTGACGCTTTAATATGTCATAATTCTAACGTACGTCATAGATCATTGTGAAATTTATATCACTGGAAAACACATTTTTAGCCTTAGTGTTTTTAATTTCATACCTGTCCGCTTCCAACTAAAACAGGGATATGCTAAAAACCTTGGAGAAACATGAAAATGACGCCAAGAAATAACACCCAAAAAGTGCCTTTACAGGCTAAGTTTGACAGCGTACCAAAGAAATGTGGCTTGGCTTAGAGCCAAACGGAAAACGAGAATAAATCAGAAATATTCTCAACTTTCTTTCATTTATTTTTCATAGATCTATCTTAATTTTTGTTAAAGGTCACACTCCTCCTTAATGGATGGAAAGAGCGAGCACTTTGAAAGAGTAAACTAAACTTTTTATACTATGATGGAATACATAGCCAAAGATAATTTATGGACCGTTTTCCTCATTTGCCGAAATAATTTGCAGTTATTAACAGAAAATTGACTAAAATTTACAATCATGGGACTATATACCAATTTTTGTTTTTGTTATTCCTTTTTTTCCAAAATTATGTTTTATATCATTTGTTGTTACATCTAGTTTTTCAAATTAAGATTCGGATGGTTTCAATAAACAACGACTTGTACTGGAAGTGGTACTTGGACCCCTCAAAATATTATTTGAAATTAGTGTTGTGTCTTCATTCTTGTTACAAGTAACTTAAGAGTGCTATATATTAACCATTGGCATAATTACAGAACAGTCAGTAAGCATGACTTACTGAAATTCCCGATTTAATTAGTGATACTAATTTTAATGGAATAGGATGAGTATGTGTACTTCATCAACTGTACCAAAGCACATTTCATTCAAAATCAATTGAAAAACTTTGTTCAAAGAATAGCTGTTGATACTAGCAAATCTAAAATGTAGAACCATATTAACTGTATCGACACAATACCAAGACTTTATACGCCTGTGGAATGATATCACAAGCCCGAGTGAATTATACATGTGGCATGTAATCGATTCGTTATGTTGAGATATTCAAAACGTGGTTCTTTTATATTTTTTCGATTGTTGTATGTCTTTTCTTACGTAAACGAGTATATTATAAGAACCTTTCATTGGCTGAATGTGCAAATGGTAAGTTCGATGTCGTAACGAGGCCCTGCCGAGTTATTGTTTCAACATGTAGTTTCCTGAGAGCCATATATTTCAACAGGCACAAGAATAGAAAGAAAATGCCACTGTACTTTTTGTACCCTTTCTCTAGGTATACAGTGATCTCCATGGTCATGAACGGGAAAATGCACTAACCAATTTCAATTGAACATTTCCCACATAAAATGCGCAGTTCCTGATTGGTTACCAAGCATATTGAACAAGCGAAATTTCATCTTCCATCGTGCACAAGTCAAATTGTCGCAATAGTGAACTTTCATAATAAACATCCGGTGTAGAAATCACAGCAGCGTGCAATGTTAGCCAAAATGTAACCAAACAGAAACAGAATGCAAAATATTCACAGTTTTACCAAAAAGGAAAAACAACAACAAAAAATCTCGAAATGATGAATGAAAATCATCTTAGAAATATTTTTTTTTTAATTTGAAGCCATACATATTGGTACACATTTGTATTGTTTTATTTAATTCACATTGCACATTTATGCTGCATATATACATTTAGCGTACGCCGACTGGCAGACATTTTCAATTCAGCCAATCGGAATTATTTTGTAATCTAGACCGGAACTTCATTAGGGAAATTCATCTAAGATTTTTGGTTGCGTGTTTACCCCGCTACCAATGTACAATAATTATTGTATTTCTGACAATCATATACCATCTTTATTTTATTCCTAGTCACACCAAAAGGATGTTCATGTGCTACACAAAATAGTCCCATTCATGAACAAAGTGGAAGAATTATCAACGATCAAGCAGTTTAATTCAACCTGTATCCATTCACACTGATCATTTAGCTCTATCAATGATAAGGTATTCCAGCACATAGTTACATCACTAATTTCCAGCTAGCAATTTAGAAAAGTTTATGTAAGGTCAGGCAGAGTTCATCTTAGATATGAGGCACATTTGTATTAGTTTCTCATACATGCATATTTATCGATTGGTATTTGCTTTGTTGCCAATAGATTGTAACCGAAAGATCAGGTATACAATAGTACAATTTCTTGTCTGGAGTATTCCCCATCACCCACTCTCAATAGGAGATGCAGATATTATCTTCATGTTTCGTTCAGATGAGTTACTGTCATTTGATTACTCAACATAAGTAAACTATAGCACCATTACCGTCAATGAATTCCACTTCTGTTCTTTCAATAGGTAACAATGCATATTTCGTGGATCATCCGTCGTTTTTACTGATATTTTCTTTCATGAAATTACAGTTTGCACAGGTGACTTGGTATTTTTAATGGACAAAATGTAAATGCGGATGTAAATGCGGATGCTCTCTGCTTTATCCTAGCTGTAAATGAAAGACATTGAGATACACAACAGACGCCGTTTAACAGAAATTAGATCTACCAAAACACAGAACCACCAGATATCTCAAGGCTTTGATTCTGTAACGTTGATGAAGCCTTAAACTATGCGTTGTTTCTCTGAGATAAAAATATTGAAGGAATGTTACCAGTACATAATGGAGGATAAATTACCACTTGTTTGATATCCACAAAACGTATTACCGAACTGCGCGTTTGATGTTAGAATGTCTTAGTATATACTCCTGTTCATGACTATGGTTCTTATTATTCACCGGTTTCTACATTTGATACTCCCTTGCCTGTTTCGGATCACGTGATAAATTTTGTCGATATGGATTATATGTATATCATTAAATTTCGTGAGTTTTTTAAAACTCAGTTCTCCGGCGATATGATGCTCTGCATCAAAATTTTACTCGAACTATACCTAGTAAATATGTACATTGTTTTTTTTCTGGTCTGGTGTCAGTGGATATTTCCAACTACATCTTCAGCTAGTGAAAGTTCATGTATCCCATATTCTGTAATTATTGGAAAGAATAAAATGAAAAGAATGTAAGTTGTATTTATTGTAGTAGTGTATGAATTTACACATTCATACGCGAGTCATCTTTTACCAAAGGAAACATTATTCAAATTGATGATGGGTTAGAAATTTTATTACCTTTAGTGGCCTGTATGATTTTATATATTTTTATTGCTATCATATCACCACTAAAGTCTCAGTCACACTACACCGTTTGGCGTTAACGGACGTCCAATGTATAACAAAATTTTCAATCCGTTCGTGTCTGTTCGCATCCGTTCGCATGCGTTTTATGCGGCGCCTGCGTTCCTTGTCCGGCGATGTTCGTTCCATCCGGTGGAAGGTTTTGAGTATGTTAAAAGTTTAGAACGTACACCACCGGACAAAATTGTCCGTTAGATGCACGGTAGCAAAGTGCTGGTTTGCGTTTTGTTCGGTAATCGTGCGTTCCCTATTCTGTACTTGACCCATTCGCATCCGTTCTTGTCCGGTTCGCACTCATTCTTGTCCGGCGGACCTGATTCACGGCCGTACTACTACCGGACATGCAACGAGTATAACGTTTGTTAAAGAGACGATTACTGATCAGAACATTTTGTCAGTTTCTCATGCGGCACGTTTACGTTTTATGCGGTAGAAGTCCGTCACTATTACGGTGATATCCGTTAATTGAACGTTGTTCGTCCTTTATATATTCGTTTAACTTGTGGTCATTGTGGGTTTTATGCGCCCCATTCACCGATCGCGAGAGCACCGAGAAGCAGCGGGGAATGCCTTTCGTCACCCGATAACTTTCTGCAAGAATTTTTTCTGTTCGTTCGGTGTCCGTTAACGCTATATGGTGAAGTGTGACTGATGCTTTATATTTAAATTTAATACACATTTCCAAGAATGTATAGAATTATGTACTTTCTAAATATTCTCAAGATAAAAATCTTTAAACATTTTAGCGCATAAGACTTCACGAAGCGCTTTGCGTCACCTTTAAAATCTTTTGTAGTGTAGTTATTTATATAATTAACGGATACTATGTATAAATGAATATGTGGTTTTAATTTGACTAAATCTAGCCAAATATGTATGCAAGAAAGTCGTTTGCCTCAAGGTCTGCATCCTAGCAGTTCGTCAAGCAATAGATTAAAGTTGATATTTTAAGTTTCTTCTCTGTGTTCATATGTGTTGTAGGTCTGGTTGAAGAAGATACGATAAGACGTTTACATGAAGGATTCAGACTACCGGAGCCCAAGGGCGGTCCTAAATGTTGTCCTGTCGCTTTTTATGTTACAATGCTAGAATGTTGGCATCGACGTCCGGAATGTCGTCCAACATTTGACTTCCTCGGAGAATTTCTTCATGATTTTAATGTTGCTGTGGAATCTGAAATTCGTTTAGAACGTACGAGATATAATCATATAAAACATATTTGTTTAATTCATTTTGAATTAGAATTCACCATATTCGCCAGATTGCATCACATTGAAGTACTTCAGGTAATATGCGCCACCTAACGATTTTCAACGGACTGTTATGAAATTTTGCAAATATAAAGTTGATGATATTTCCAATTGACTGGTATTTTTCCAGTTCTCAGTTATTTTCCATTTTACAGTTGTAAGTCTTCAAACATGACCACTAACGTCATTTTTTCAGCAGAGCGCAAAATGACATACTTGACACGTTTTTGAGTAGCGTTTTTATATACAACAAAAATGTGGCAGAAAATCTTTATTTTCAAGTTTGTATTAAAATTATCTCTTCAACGCAAAACACACAAAACTGACGCCGAGCTTAACCCAAAATTTTGCGTAAAGACGCCTATATTTCAGATACTGCCAGATAGCTTTTTGAATAAATTTGAGCAAGCGTGCAAAATTTCAATCGCTACGACGATTCCGTAAAAGAAAAATGGGGGTCACCGTTTTAGATTTCGCCCTATTTACCGTGGCGCTTCCCCTACCCCCAGTAAAAATAACGACGGTTTTAAACTTATTTCATAAATTTCCATTAATTCAAATTCAGTTTCTGTTTCTGTTTGTGGATATAATGAAATAATATCAGTTTCTGCTGGTGGATATCGTGAACTGATATCACAATTATGATGCAATGAAGATGTTTTTTTTTCATTTTACTCTTAAACCAGTTGAATGTTTTCGAGAAAATGTTCTATACATGTCAAACAGGCATGTTTTTTTACAGACAATTTTGCCTGAGTGTCTGTGCAAAGTGTATCAACAGTTCTTTCTGAAATGAAAGGAATTTACTTTGTTTTTTTAGAAGTACTTATCAACAGTTTTGCCTATTTAGTTTATTCGCCTTGTTAATTTTTGAAATGCATGTATATAAAATTCAGTGGAACAACAGCACTATATGGCATGTCAAACGTTGCTAAATTATATGTTATTATTATTGTATGTTTGCTATTGTTATTCAATGTCGTGTCATTCATATTCTAAGTGTTACCATTGTTATTCTATATGTCGTTATTCTTATTGTATGTTCGATATTTAAATTGTAAAAGACGTTATTTTTGTTGTATATTCATTATTGCTTTTGCAAGCTTGATATTCTTATTGTATGCGAGATTTCCCGCGATATAAATAGCACAGCGACGCTATACAAATTATACAAACACATAACATAGAATAAGAATGACACATTTTGTAAATAGAATCGTCAGATATTGAACAACCATTATGACTTTTACCACAAGAATATCGAATATACAATAAAAATAACGACATATACAATAACAATGGTATTACTTAGAATATGAATGACACGACATTGAATAACAATATCAAAGATAACGAAATATAGAATAACAATAATGACTTTTACCATAAGCATATCGAACATACAATAAGAATAACGGCATAGTTATACAATAACAATGGTAAGACTTAGAATATGAATGACACGACATTGAATAGCAATGTCAAAGATACAATAAGAATAACGAAATATAGAATAACAATAATGACTTTGAGAATATGAGTGATAAGACATTGAATAATAATAACAAACATACAATAATAATAGCATACATATATAATTTAGCAACGTTTGACATGCCACAGCACTACAATAACAAAATAAAAAGTTCGAACTCTATATACTATTTTGAAGAGTGCGCAGTTAATGAAATAGAAAAAAGTGGAAACATCACAGGTCGCTCAACACGACAAAAAAACGAAAATGTTGCAGGCTCGGTTTGATTGAGCCTGTTCATGGACGGTAGTGGAAATGCATGCTACCATCCACGCCCTCTAGCCCCGGGTTGAGCAGAACTCAACATTTACACATGTTAAAAGTACAAAAAAAGCAATTTTGTGACATCCGCAGATGTATTCAAACGGCGGTGAACATGGAACATTCAATGATACACAATTCCATCCTTACATAGAAACAGTTTACAGTAACTTAGATTACGCATATAGTAATCTAATGAGGAGAGGAAGGGATTGGTCCCATAAGTTTACATGTATTTCAGGTGTTACAAATCACATGTACCTCCAAGACGTTCACATTGCAAAGTTTCACTCGTGGTACTTGGAGCGCAGATATAATTATTGATCCGTGATAAAAATGCATAACGTTATCTTTTGTTTGAAGAGAATTTTAATAAAACGATATCAAACTTTTGATTTATATTGCATACTTTAACAAAATACTTGTTTTGTTTATATAGCCCGATAAACAAATGTTACAAACACCGCCGAGAATAGTTTGCGCCTGATATCAGAAGACGCAGGTTCGTACATGTGCTATATATCCCGACAAGAATTATAAACGTCTGCTGGAAATTATGTAGGGATAATACACGTATTTTGTGTATTAACGTCTGCAGAAGCCCGCGGGATTGTTTGTGACCGAGACCTCGGTCACAAAATTATCCCAAGGGCTTCTGCAGACGTTAGTACATAGAAAACGTGTAGTGTCGCTATTCTTGCATAAAAAAAAAAAAAAAACATTACACGACGACTTAATGCATTGTTTTCATATGTGATGACTTTACGATTCCGGTACATTTTTAGTTACCATTCGGTTGTTCTTGGAAACGGTAAACATGTTTTAAATATCCATAACCATGACAACACTAACAAAAGCGTGATTTGAAAGTTTTTGAGCATCTTATTTTTATTTCTAGATATTGCAAACCTTATATCACCAATAATTTTGCATTTAACTTAAAAATTTGATTAAAAGGAACACAATTTTAAGAATGATATATTTACATTCGAATTATTTTGAGTACGAACACATTTAGAGTACGGATGAGTACGAGGGTAATGACTAGTTTTTTAAGGTTTATTATATAAATTCTGCAAAAAATCAGGTAAAGACATATCGACTGATACTTAAAAAAATCATAAATATAATACCTAAAAACGAGCAACAGCACAAGTTACACGCGATACTTATTTATTCAAAGTTATTTACAATAACTGAACAGAGGCTTTGTAACGGGAGTGAACTCTAAGAGAAGCTAGTGCGTACATTGATAGGGGCAGTACGTTTAGGGTTGGAAACTGATACATTGTACAGTTAAACACACTATGGATTACATTTTATCTATAATGCTACAAGAGGAGGTTGTTATGGAAGAAACAAGAGGCAGATGCCAAATATCAGTGTGCGAAAAAAATACATACATATGTCCCTGGCAAAGCATTTCAAAAATAAAAATCATGTATTAACAGCATGTGAATTGCCTTGTTTGCACACGATTTTCCTTTCGTTTATATATGAGCGGATCCAGTGTAAAAAGTAGTTTTATCCGATGAATAAAATACTCACAAAACGTGAGCACGGCTTTATATATTAACATAATTTTATAATTTAATTTTATACTACAGTCATGTTTTACAAAGTCTCCAATTTATTTTCTGACCGCTTTTGCTTAAGTAAACTATCTACTGTACGCATGCTTTCAATACCTTTAAAATGAGACATTTAAAACTATTTAATATATGGTTTGAACCTACGTCTCCCGGTATTAGACGCAAACTTTCATCGGTGTAGTCAATTTAGAAGACGATCTTAACCTTTATGTTTTGACATGTTTAAGTGACGGATATTGAACAGTCACTGTAGTAGCATGAATGACATAAGCAAATAAAATATAAAAAGAATGTGTAAGAACAAAGAATCAGTCTTTATATTTCCAAATTGCACTTTTAGCCCCGATAATCTATTGTTTTAACAGGACCTATGTAAAACCTGCACTTATTTATCGGAATAACTGCATTTATATTAAGAATACACCGTCTTCTGCTGAAACGGAATTTAAATTAATGGAAATTTACGAAATAATTACAAAAACGTCGTTATTTTTACTGGGGTTGGGGAAGCGCCACGGTAAATAGAGCAAAATCTAAAACGGTGACCCCCATTTTTCTTTTACGGAATCGATAGCGATTGAAATTTTGCATGCTTGTTCAAATTTATTCAAAAAGCTATCTGGCAGTTTCTGAAATATAGGCGTCTTTACGCAAAATTTTGGTTGAAGCTCGACGTCAGTTTTACGTGTTTTGCATTGACAAATCGTTTGCCTCCGATGTGACGTCGAAAGAAACTATATATCATTGGAGAGATAATTTTAATACAAACTTAAAAATAAAAATTTTTGTCGTATTATTGTAAGTATATAAAAACGCTACTAAAAACCTGTAAAGTACGTCTTCTTGCGCTCTGCTGAAAAAATGACTTTAGTGCTCATGTTTGAAGACTTACAACTGCAAAATGAAGAATAACAGAGAACTGGAAAAATACCAGTCAATCGGAAATATCGTGAACTTTAATCTGGCAAAATTTCATAACAGTCCGTTGAAAATCGTTAGGTGGCGCATATTACCTTAAGAACAATTCGTGTGAATCAAACTGATTTACAATAAAATAAGGTTCATTGTAACAAGGTCATCACTGCCTAGCGCGTGTCTAGCTGTTTATATTACTTAATCAGATTATGCGTTCCTTAAAATACAAGTATATATTACACATATTTATTTCATATCTATATTTAGATCTTTGCATAACTCGTATAGTAGTCGCAACTTGACTGCGATGGTTGACCTTAGGCTGATTATTCTGATTATTATCGATTATTTCAATAGTATAAATAAGGGGTGCTTAGGGTATCCATGTATATTTATATGCAGTAAGTTTGTATACAATGCATTCCTTTTCAATAATAGGTTGTGCCTCATCATGTATTATAAAATCAACCATCGGGGTCAAGTTGCGTCCACTATAGAATAACGTGATTGTTTTTCTTTTATGAGGTGCCGATATACAAGACTTATACAAGAAAGGAACTTTGGCAGATGAAGAAGTGTCAAATGAAGTGCCAGCAGATTTACACATGCTGACAGAAGAACAAGAGTCGAGTGAAGAGCAAGCAGATTTTGACATGCATACTTATGTAAATGTCAGTAGTGTCATAATGTTCGGTAAGACATAAAATATTATCTTATTAAGTTTCTGTATAATTAGCTCACCTGTCACGTAGTAACAAGGTAATTGAGCTGTTTTGACTGCTGGATGTCCGTCGTCCGTCGTGCGTCGTGTGTCAACAATTTGTAAAAACATATTCTTCGAAACCACCGGGCAGATTTACAATAAACTTCACAGAAATTATCCTTGGGTGCCTCCTATCAAAATTGCCCAAAGAATTAAACTCCGTGAAGACTCTGGTTGCCATGGCAACCGGAAGGAAAAGCTTTAAAATTCTTTTTGTCCAAAACGACAGTTGCAAGGGCTTTGATATTTGGTATATGGCATCATCTATTGGTCCTTTACCAAGTTAGTTCAAATTATCCCCCAGGGTCAAATATAGCCCCGCCCAGGGGGTCATATGATTTACATGAATTTATATAAGAAACAATTTGAAACTCTTCGTATCCAAAACCACAGGGCTTAGAGCTTTGCTATTTTTATGTAACATCATCTAGTGGTCCTCTACTGAGATTGTTCAAAATAACCCCTAAGGTTATATTTGGACCACCCCGCTGGTCAAATAAATGATATATATTTAATATTATTATACATATTATATACGGAAAATTTTGTAAACCTTCTTGTCGAAAACCATAGAGCCTAGGGCTTTGATATTAGTCCCTTAGGGTCAAATTTGGCCCTGGGCCAGGGTTCACAAGGTTAATATAGAGTTATGTTGGGAAAAACTTTAAAAATCTTCTTGTCCAAAGCCGCAAGGCGTAGGGCTTTGATATTTAGTAGGATCATCTATTGGTCCTTTACCAAGCTTGTTCAATTTATTTCCCTAGGATTAAATATTACCCCGCTTAGCCCGGGGTCACTGGTTTGAATAGACTTCTATAGGGGAAAAATAAAAATCTTGTTGTCTGAAACAATATGACCTATGTCTTTGATGTTTTGTATGTAGCATTGTCTTAAAGTTCTCTACCAAGATTATTCAAATTATTAACGTGGGATGAAAATAGGTCCTTTCCCTGGGGGTCCATAGTTTTAGATATACATGTATTTATATAGGAAAAAATTTAAAATATTTTGTATGAAACTGGAAGGCCTAGAATTTTGATATTTGGTATATAGCATTGCCTAGTGGTCCTCTATACCAAGAATAACTAAATTATGCCCCTTAGTTGAAAAGGGGCCCTCCTAGGTTGTCCCAAGTTTTACATAGACTTATATAGGAAAAAGATCTTCTTTTTTAAAAGTTCAAGGCTTAGGCCTTTGATATTTGGTATGCATCATTGCCTAATTGATTTCTAACAAGTTGTTTTGAAAAATATCCCTCGCGTGAAAAGAAGCCCTGCCACGACCTACTTTCTTGTTGTTTCCTTTTTTAAAAAGAAGTTTTATGCAAGAATGCAGTAAAATGAATAAAATACTCACAAAACGTGAGCACGGCTTTATATATTAACATATAATTTAATCTTATACTACAGTCATGTTTTACAAAGTCTCCATTTTCTTTTCTTACCCCATTTGTTCAACTAAACTATCTACTGTACGCATGTTTTCAATACCTTTAAAATCAGACATTTAAAACTGTGATATTTGTATAGTTTGAACCTACATGTACGTCTCCCGATATCAGACGCAAACTTTCATCGGTGTAGTCAATTTAGAAGACGGTGTTAACTTTTATGTTTTGACATGCTTAAGTGACAGATATTGAACTGTCACTGTAGTAGCATGAATGACATCAGCAAATAAAATATATAAAAGATTGTAAGAACAAAGAATCAGTCTTTATATTTCCAAATTGCACTTTTAGCCCCGATAATCTATTGTTTTAACAGGACCTATGTAAAACCCGCAATTATTTATCGAAATAACTGCATTTGTATAAAGAACACACCGTCTTCTGCAGAAACGGAATTTAAATTAATGGAAATTTACGAAATAAGTACAAAAACGTCGTTATTTTTACTGGGGTTAGGGAAGCGCCACGGTACATAGAGCAAAATCTAAAACGGTGACCCCCATTTTTTCTTTTACGGAGTCGATAGCGATAGCGCTTGTTCAATATTATTCAATAAGCTATCTGGCATTTCTGAAATTCAGGCGTCTTTTCGCAAAATTTTGGTTGAAGCTCGACGTCAGGTTTACGTGTTTTGCTTGATAAATCGTTTGCCTCCGATGTGACGTCGAAAGAAACTTGACATATTATATATCATTGGAGAGATAATTTTAATACAAACTTGAAAATAAAGATTTTTCTCGTATTATTGTTGTAAAATATTACAAAAACGCTACTAAAAAACCTGTGTCATGTTTGAAAACTTACAACTGCAAAATGAAGAATAACAGAGAACTGGAAAACATACCAATCAATCGGAAATATCGTGAACTTTAATCTGGCAAAATTTCATAACAGTCCGTTGAAAACCGTTAGGTGGCGCATATTACCTTAAGAACAATTCGTGTGAGTCAAATTGATTTACAATAAAATAAGGTTCATTGTAACAAGGTCATCACTCCCTAGCGCGTGTCTAGCTGTTGATATTACTTAATCCGATTTTGCGTTCCTTAAAATACTATCAGGTTATTTAACATTGTTCTGTACAATACGGAGATATATTTGGACGAGCACCCAGCTGAGAAAACCATATTGGACGAGCCACTAGGCGAGTTCAGTATGGTTTTCTCAGCTGGGTACTCGTCCAAATATATCTCGTATTGTACAGTACCATGTTAAATAACCTTTTCATTATATATATATTTTATCTTACTATAATAATAGTTTAAATTAAAAATGTTTCACTGAATATTGTATTCCTGCCTTTTCTAGTTTTTCCATGCTTGGTATGAGTGCAAATATATATTAAACAGAACAATGTTAGGCCTTAAATAACCTTTTTATTCTATATTTATTTCACTTCATACGTAATATACGTAATTCATTGTTATTTTTTCTGCGTATCATTATTAAAAAAAGTATATGGTGCGACCTCCCTGCAACAGCCATTTGGCGATTTGGGTGGTAATAATACTTGGCTGAGATATTATGCCCACAAACATTGTCCGCAAGTTTGGTGAAGATCGGATGAAAACTGTTCGACTTAAAAGAGCGGACAAGGCTAAATTCCCCGTTTTTCGAGTAATTCAAGGACTAAAATCAAAGAGTGCCTGGTACAATTTGACTGGTTATCGAAATTGGCCGAGATGTTATGCTCACAAACATTGTCAGCAAGTTTGGGGAAGATCCGATAAAAACTGAATTAGAGAGCAGACATGTTTTGGATGCTGACCGCCCGTCCTCTGCCATTCATAATCTTCTCCTTTTTGTTTCTTAACCGTTAAATAAAAAATTCAGAAAGTCGGGGCTGATATCTTCCAATTTCTAGGTTTCGCCCGGAACGGCTTCTTTTAGCGACTTTTCAAATATTCCAACATCTGATGATCTTTTTTACT
This sequence comes from Mercenaria mercenaria, assembly GCF_021730395.1. Lineage (NCBI taxonomy): Eukaryota > Metazoa > Mollusca > Bivalvia > Venerida > Veneridae > Mercenaria > Mercenaria mercenaria. The sequence continues at coordinate 26,588 of NW_026462054.1, read as the reverse complement.
GTATTTTTAAGTTTTTGATTATTAACGAACGTTTAAATATCTAAATCAGATAGCAGTGTTATCACTTGAATACATTTTGTGTGTTGTAAACAAAAAAATCAAATTAAATCCAGATTTCAAGACGCATAATCAAGCTCTATACACAGAGCGCCTACTTCACCCGATTTACATTCGGAACATTTTCACGCGTTTCGGGCTTTATCGTATGTTTAACATGGGACTGTTGAACCGTCCAAATACAGAAAATACAGGGTTTTTTTGTACGCGCATGCGTCCAAATACAGGAAATACAGGATTTTTGTACGCACGTGCATCCAAATACCGTAATATATTGTATGGTCACATGTTGCAAATGAACGTTCGCGATTGGATAGATAAAATAGATATAGAATAAAAGTATATATTACACATATGTATTTCTTATTTATATTTAGATTTTTGCATAACTCGTAGAATAACGTGATTGTTTTTCTTTCATGAGGTGCCGATATACAAGACGTATACAAGAAAGGAACTTTGACAGATGAAGAAGGGCCAAATGAAGTACCAGCAGATTTACACATGCTGACAGAGGGACAAGAGTCGAGTGAAGAGCAAGCAGATTTAGACATGCATACTTATGTAAATGTCAGTAGTATCATAATGCCCGGTAAGTCATAAAAATATTATCTTAATATTGAGTTACTGTATAATTAGCTCACCTGTCTCGTAGTGACAAGGTGAGCTTTTGTGACTTCTCGATGTCCGTTATTTACCTGGGATTAAAATAGGTCCTTTCCCTGGGGGTCCATAGTTTTATATATATTTATATAGGAAAAACTTTAAAAACATATTCTTATATGCAACTGGAAGGCCTAGAATTTTGATATTTGGTATATAGCATTGCCTAGAGGTCCTCTATAATAAGATTATTCAAATTATTCCCCTTAGTTGAAAAGGGGCCCCTCCTAGGTTGTCCCAAGTTTTACATAGACTTATATAGGGAAAAAATCTTCTTTTCTGAAAGTTCAAGGCCTAGGCCTTTGATATTTGGTATGCATCATTGCCTAGTTGATTTCTAACAAATTGTTTTGAAAAATATCCCTCGCGTGAAAAGAAGCTTAAGCCCTTGCCACGAAATACTTTATTGTTTTTTGTTTAAGATACAGCCTTGAAATTTGGGTGACTTGTACAGTTTTCACACTGGTCTTAAAACTGACTTTGACTGACCATGAATGTTACCAACAAACCAACCTACTTTCTAAATATCTTAGCATCAGCTTGACATTTGATATATATAGCTCATATTACCTAGGTGAGCGATCTAAGGTCATAATGACCCTCTTGCTTTTTTATATAGTTTACACTACCAGGTTGAATAAAGATGTGAAGTAGACATACACTTACCGTATTTAAGAACCGACAAAGACTAATTAAATGTTAAGAAAGTGAAAGTCTTTAGTTTGTCATATATCCAATACAAGGACTTGATTTAAAATTGAAGATAACTGAAGTAAGAGTGATATGCTTATCCCAGTAAATATTATGCGGCCGTGTAATTAACTGCCATTTTCAGACAAACGAATAGATTCACAGAAGTCACAGAAGTCTGAGCAAAATATAGGAACCACAGCGCAAACTCCGCTGAGAAACAACTCTGGAAAGCCTGAAATAACTGGTGGGTTTGATGTGAAAGTCTTATTCGAATATGAAGCAGGTATATTTTCTACATAAATATCAAGTTCTTTATGATTTTCATTATAACTGCCTGAAAATTTCTCTTATTTAGTTGGAGATGTTACAGTGCAATATCTTATGGAATATATATTAGCCATTTAATAAATTTTCTAGAGCGTGTAGTCATGTTAAAAAAATACAAGGACAAGGAACGGCATTGTAACTATATTCCAATTTCCACTGAAGATTCAATCCTACATTAGCGCAAATATGTGTAACAAATAAGCAACAAAGAGAGCAAACATATTAAGCCTTATTTAAGGAACACATTAAGGCTACCGCCTTTGAATGGTGCGGATTAACAAAAGTGTATAATACTGGGGATATGCCTTTTCCATGATGGTAGCATACTAGTGACATTTAGAACGATGTCCTGGTCACAAAGTGTGCATTCGTATAAAGCGTTGGTCTGTTTGTAGATAAAGATTCTAGATCATGGCAATTTGCCAGATATACTTGCTAAACGTTTGTATTGCTTCCAGGACAATAACTGTTTTTTTTTTTGTTTTTGATATAAGACGTAAACGAAATACACTAATCACATGCTAGTTTCTTATCCAAATTTTATTTTAATGTTATCTAGAAGAAGACTACGAGATATCCATTTACTCGGACGACATTATAACAAATGTGGATCCAGCAGACGGAGGTTGGTGGATAGGAACAACAGCAAATGGTACACGCGGCCTATTTCCATCAAATTTTGTGGAAATATTTGAAAACACATATGCTGAAGTAACAAAACTATAAAGAAATTGATGATACTTATGACTGAGACAGTTGATAACATACAAATTAAAGCTGTTCACACTTATGAACAAATAATAGATTATTTTTATGCAAATATGTCAGTGATATTGGTTATTATCTAATTTGTAGTGACGTTATCAGAAACTTTGATTAACGGAGTCCTTAAGCTTATGGTCGCGGACTCGTTATGACACTTTGTAATTTCCTTGTGTTAAGGTATTCACGTGTACCTATTCGACATTATTAGATCGTAAATATACATGTACCTCAATGAACATGCCGAAATAGCATACGGGGATCACGTAGATTGCCGATTATTAATGTAGGTCCACTACCTGAAGTTATATTTTGTAACAACTTTCAACTCAAAATAAATCTAAACCATTAAATGTATTGTTTGTTCCCAAATGTACTACACAACTGTTAGCCCTGTGGAGCTAGTAGATATTTAAAGAAATGTTTTATTGCGTGAACGAAAACAATGGTGTCACAGAAACTGGTGTTTGTATGAGATTTGATAGCACATATAACTAATATTGGACAGATTCTTGAAGAAAGATTTGTAGACTTTTTGTTTCTTTTAATTTCTGATATATCGTTCCTTCTATCATTATTTCAGTTTTGTCATTGTTTACTGACTTTTATTTCATTTTCATTAAGCTTAGACGTATATTTTCCGAATGTTGTTATGAAATTTGCTTTTAGTTGCATATGCTGTATGTCTGTGACTTTTTTGATATACATTGAAATCGTTATATGACAATAAAGATTTGTATAATTTTCAAAACTGAGCCATATGAATTCGTGTTCCTGTTTGAGACTTTTAGATATCTAACAAACATTTCTTTCTCAAAAAACGAAGCAAAGACCGAAATGTGTTTACCACTGGAAACCGTAATTTCACCTTAGGGTAAACAACAGTTTTTTCTGAATAAAAGGAACATCTTATAGTTTCTTTCTAATAGAGAGATTTACTTTCAATTTTCTCATAAACTAAAGATACATGTAATCGTCAGATATCAAGAACTTAATTGAGAGGTTGCGGAGCAGACATTTTATACACCTACATCCAAGGAAAATTGCCCACTTGAAAAACAGAAAAATAACAGTGTTCCGTTAAAGCATGAAAAATGTAAGAATTTTTGCTCATTTTGTTATGTTATATAGCAAAACAATATTTGAACAAATTTTGATACAGAAATGCATCATCAAATAAAGGAATGCAGCAAACACATTTGCCTCTAACTACAAAGATGTTTCCAACATCTCCATCAATAGGGAACGGCATGGGGAAGCCCGAAGAAAAAAAAAGGGAAAGACAGACAAGCCAAGTGACACCAGAATACATGAAGCCAAGTCTTAAACTGCATGAGCTACAGACAGCTCTTAGGCAGTTGAAGACAAAGAAGTCTCCTGGACCAGATGGAGTCACAAATGAATTGCTGACCAATCTAGGCACTGCAGCAATTTGCAAACTCCTGGAAATCTACAATTACAACTTGACACAAGAACTGCTTCCACAGATATGAAAAGAGGAAGTCATAGTCCCCATCCACAAAAAAGGGAAGGATCAAGAGAAGGTGACCATGGAGAGGTTTGTGAATTCACGCCTGAAGTGGTACTTGGAGACTAACAACCTATTTGCAACGCAACATGCTGGCTTCAGACAATTCCGCTCCACTGAGGACCAGACCATTTATCTATCGCAAGATATAGAGGGCGCCTTCCAAGAACAGAAAGTCGTGCTTACAGCATGGATTGAACTGCAGAGAGCGTTTGACAAAGTCTGGACTGATGGACTCCTCGTCAAACTGATGAGGAGTGATAAAGGAGGTCACATGCTGATGTGATTAAGTCATATCTCTACAACAGGAGAGCAAGAGTCAGTTTAGAACATGCCAACAGTAATAAATTCCTGTTGCGTCATGGTGTCCCACAAGGTGTCTTATCCCCTACTCTCTTCTTGCTTTTCATGAATACTTTGGTGTCTGAACTACCAAAAGGAGTTAAGGCTGCCCTCTCCGCTGACGATCTGGTGTTATGGTGTAATTAAGAACATGTCACTACAGCCACCGACAGGATGCAAGAAGCCATCAACAAGCTTTCAGCTTGGGCTGGAGATTGGTGTGTATCGATTAATACAGAGAAATCGTCCACCACACTATTCTCCCTGTCGTCAAAGCAGAGGGCGGCTAAAATCGAGATGGAAAATACTTTGCTGATTGAAGCAGACGAGGCAAAATACCTTGGAGTGACCTTTGACAACGGCTAACCTGGAAGCCATACATTAGTCAAGCAGAAGGGAATGCCTGTAGGAAGCTTGCCATGATGCTCAAACCTAATGGAACAACATGGGGAGCAAATGAGCACATACCCAAGACAGTATATCAGGGAACCGTGAGACCCCGTTCAGAGTACTGCAAGGCCAACTACTGCAAAAACTAAGCAACTATGTTTAGACAAGGTTCAGAAGCAACTATTGCGGATTAGGTGTCAGATGACAGGTGTTACAAAGACTACACCAATCTCCTTCATGGAGAAGCTGACAGGCACACAGCTGTTACAAGACAGAAGACATGCAAAGGTCCTGCTTCAAGCAGAGAAGTTCAGGTCTTTTCAAGACCATCCCATGAAAGCCTGGCTAGATGGCTACACCAAAACTCGGCTCAGACCTAGCAGCTTCGTTCATGAGGCAGAGAAACTCAACCGAGAGTTCAAAACTGAGCTGAACATACTAACGACTCCCCTAGGTAGTGAAGACATTATAAACCCACTAGCGAATGATATGTCCTCAGTGACTGTGAGACTTGATGTTACTCGTCTTGATCGCGGGAAGCAAGAGAATGACGGCATTCGGAAGAGCCTCACACTTGCTATGATCAATGAAGATTATCCTCTCCGGAATCATGGACTCATGTCAATACAGACGGATTAGCCACATGCACCGTGAAAGATGGAGGAGCAGGAGTTTTCATTCAATACCCATCTGGCAAGAGAGAAACACTACATACAGCCACAGGAAAACACTGCAATAATTACAAGGCAGAGACTGAAGCACTCATTAAGGCCGTCTCAATAGTTGAAGACTCGGCAGAAGAAAGCTCCTCACTCGTCTTTCTCACAGATGTATTGCCTGTCATGGAAGCTCTGATCAACAACAAAGCTCCGCAGTTAGGTAGGAGAATGCAGAGCCTGAGTATAACCTGTAAAGTAGCACTTCAGTGGGTTCCATCCCATTGTGGATTTGCAGGCAATGAGGGGCAGAAAAACTGGCGAAACTAGGAGCTCAGTCAGAACAACTAACCAAATCTGTGAGTTACAAGGAGAAAGTCACCATCATTAAAGCACTAACAAGACCAAGGATGGAGGAAAATTCTGAACAAGTGATGATGGCCAGGTTCCACTCAGGGCACAACAAGCTCAATGCTCACATGTACAAGAAATACAGAAATACAGACTAACATCATCGCCAACTTGTTCATGTGGTGAGGAAGATCAGATTGCGGAGAATATACTTCAGAGAGGTAAAAAGCATGGCCAGGAGCGAGCTGCGACTTGGCCGATAGATATCTCAATCCATCAGAAACTGTACAGAGGCAATGATGATCTGCGAAAAATCACATGAGGTTGCTGGTCTGACAGTGTAGTTGCGTACGAGAAGAAGAAGAAGAAGAAATAAAGGAATTATGTTTTGACGTCAAAATGAAAATACTAGTGTTTACGTATAGAATTGACAAAAATGATGTGCCACGTGGCATTTCGGTATGGTACACAGCCAGATTTGATTTTTTCTTTCTTTCCTTTTTTTGGCAAAGGTATTTCAGTCATGTAACGGCTGGCAGTTAACATAACCAGTGTTGCTGGTTTCTGTATAAACCTGTACTCCGCAAATTACTGCCAACTTACCCACATGATTTATCAGAGGTGAAGGACGAATGATTTCAGACACAATGTCTTTTATCAAATCGTCACGGAGGACATAGGCCCGCCCGGGGATCTGACTCACGACCCTATGAACCGTAGACCAACGCTCTTCCTACTGAGCTAAGCGGGCGGGCTAAACATATGCCTATATTTCCTTATTACTTGACCGATTATAATAATATAAGAAGTGTCGTAGACAGAAAATCGAGCGCTTTCTCGCCACACAACGTCTATCAGAAGTTTAAAGCACTTTTCTCAAAGACTTCATAGAAAATGTTTTTTCACGGACTAAATGCGTATATAAGTAACGTGCACGCTGGAATTCGGGGAATATATTGAGAATGTGGGGCAGTCGCTTTTTGTCGAGGAAAACACTCGTTTCCTGTCTTCGTTTTTTTATTAAAATTGTGACCGAATCAAGTTATTTTCCTCGTGTGTTCGATACCAAAATGCCACGTGGATTGGCCATCCTGTTTTAAAAAGACGTTTTAACTCGCTGATAACAAGATCTAGCAAAAGAGACAAAAACAACGATTTGTCTATTATCAATTATTACAATTATCTATTTTCATGACATTTCAACGTGCATAATTTCGTCTAAAAATAGCTTCAGTGACTGCATATAAACGTTACGATTGTTTTAAAAAATTCTTGATTATTTTTTATGTCTATTTAAATGTCTTCAGAAAAAATCAATAATACGTCTTAATGAAAGTCATCAATTGTTTTAACATTTGGCTAGATTTCGATTTACCAAGGTTCCCTGCTGTGGTGATTATTTTTCTATGATACATATAGTGTCAATTCGTATCAATGTTTAAATTAGGAAATGAAAACCATTTTATAACATTTTAAGTAATACATTTTAACTTATAATTCCTAATTCCTAAAATTATAATTGCTATTGTGACATAATGTTTACCTATATTGAATTTGATTTATTCAAAATCATTCCATTTTCAATCTAAAAAACTTTTTGACTCGAGACAGAATAAGGCAGTAAATAAGAACCAAAATGTGTTAAAGTTATGTAATTAGGACTTGTTTGGACGTATGCCGCTAGCAAACTGAAGTTCCGTTGGCAACTTAAAATGAGCTAGTAATTGAAAAAAAAACATCCAAGCAATCTATCAATCTGCAAATTCTCCTGAACGGTGTGAATGATGTCAGTAAGATATATTCCATTTTCTGACATAGGAAAATGCCCCGAATTAAGATTTTGCTAAGATTGAATGTTTTCTGTCGGCACATAAAGCCGCCATTGTTAAAACTGTTTTCACTTTGTGAACTAAGGACGTACGCCGTCGGCCTTCTGAAGGTAATATGTAATGTAATATGTACAATTATTTGGACGTATACCAAAAGGATTTAAAATTACCAAGACAACACATTCTTTACAAGTTACGACCTTTATGTCTTCGTCAGAAATAACAACGTACAATACAAACGACGTCACGTCCGTTTGGCTTTATGTCTTCGTCAGAAATAACAACGTACAATACAAACGGCGTTACGTCCGTTTGGGTTTATGTCTTCGTCAGAAATAACAACGTACAATACAAACGACGTCACGTGACATATATACCAGTAACACATCCATAATCAAGCATTCATGAAATTAATGCCTACAATAACAAGTATTCGAACCCATTTTCTGATATCTGAAAAATTACAAAATAAAATCAATTTTCAACAGATTTACCCTTTTTCGCCGGCATAAAATGCATAAACTGTTTCATTTCATTTATCATAAAGACTTCAACGATGACCCCAGGTAACCGAATCGTGGCTAAAGTCAATCGTTTCGGCGCAAAATACAGCAGTATCTAAGCGCAAAAGCTTGTTCAGATTTCATAATGAGGCTTTCTTTGGACGTATGCCGTCGGCATCATGAAAACAATATATCCTCATGGTTTACTTTATCCTTAGAACCTCCTGGATGCTGTGAATCACAGCAGTTGAAGGATTTGGGCCCAATTTTCGCACACATATGATTTGACAAAAATTACGATTTTCAACACATTAACAATGAATGCCTAAAGTTCTAAAACTAATTCCATTTCGTATCTTATAAAGACATAAACAATGACCTAAGGTGACCAAATCTTGGCTCTAGTGCAGCATAGGTCAGTATAAAAGCACCAAACATGTACCAATTTCATGACGAGACCTTCTTTGGACGTGTGCCGTCGGCATCCTGAAAATCAGTTGTCAGTGTGATATGCATTTTTGTTTGAAAATACATACAAGCAATATATCAAAATGAATGAATACATCCTCAAGTCCTCCAGGTCGGTGTGAATTACAGCAGTTACAAGGATTTGAGCAAATTTTCGGACACTTGAGAAATGGCGAAAATTACGATTTTCAACACATTGCACCGTTCTTCGGCATCACAAAATGCATAAACTGCCAAAACTAATTTCATTTCGAATCTCACAAAGACCACACCGATGACCTAAGGTGACCAAATCTTGGCTCGTGATTCCTTGATGATAGCTTTTGGACGTATGCCGTGGGCATACTGAAAAGCCGTTGGAAATTTAATATGTCCTTTTATTTGGCCATACATACCAGCAATATATACACATGATTTAAATAATCCTTGATTCTGTGAATCACAGCAATAACAATGATTCGAACCAATTTCCGGCCCACTAAAATTCTAAAAATTATCCTGAACAAAAAAAAAAAAAAAAAGGGAGGGAAGGGCCGACACGGCAGAAAACGACAAAGGCGCTTCATCCGGGCCCCGGACAAAAAATCCTGGAGAAAAACGAAACGGCGGTTACAGAAAATACGGAAAGGAAAGGAGACAGTATTAAACTTATCGAGTAAAAAACTTACAGACGATGACTACATACTTCTAGGTAAGGGGTTAAAATTTTGCCCGAAAACTAACTCGCATGATAAGCTTAAATTAGCAGAAAACATTTTTAAATTCATAAGCAGGCTTCGTCTAAAGGAATATTTTGCTTCAAAAATAATAAATGACAGCGAATGCGAGAGCGATGATAACAATGCAGATACAGATAATTATCATGGTCTTCCATTCTACAATAAATCTCAGTCATCTTTTACTCCTCCAGCTGGTCGCGATATGTACTTAGACTTTTATATAACAGCTGTTACTGAAGAAATATTACAGAATTGTAACAAGAAAAGACAATATAGTAATATTTCAAAAACTGAACTAGATTCGCTCAGAAAATTATCTCAAGATGAATCGATTGTTATCAAGAAAGCTGACAAATCTAATACAATTGTTATAATGAATACGGAGGATTACAAGAAAGAGATTCTTAGGCAACTTAGTGATGGTAAATATTATGAAAAACTTAAACAAGATCCTAAAGAGAATGTTCTTAAGAATATATCTTCATGTATTGAAAGTATAGAAGAGACAAATAGTAATGTAACTAAGGAATTTGACATGTTTCCAGAGTCTGTTAGAACTCCAGTATTTTACGTGCTGCCGAAAATACACAAGACTCCCGACAGCAATCTACCGCTAAATTATCCCGGGCGACCCATTGTGTCGGCATGCAGCTCGCCCACGGAGAACATTTCAAAATATCTTGATTATATACTCAAACCGCACATGATAAACTTACCGTCTTATATTAAAGACACAACTGACTTTATTGAAAAGATTAAAAGTTTCAAATTCAAGAGTAAGGCTACTTATTTAGTGACACTAGATGTTTCTTCTCTATACACAAACATAACGCACAGCGACGGAATAGACGCATGTAAATATTTTTTGGACGAGCATTGCCATGGAAGATTGAAAAGTGACGATATCGCCAAACTCATTAAACTTGTTCTGCAAAATAATTATTTCAAATTTGATGAAGATTTTTATCTCCAAAAAATGGGTACTGCGATGGGCAGCTCAATGGCACCATCATACGCATCGTTATTTATGGGAAAATTTGAACAAGACTTCCTTAGAAATCGAGATCTACAACCGACACTTTGGCTGCGTTTCCTGGATGATATTTTTATGGTGTGGGATCATTCCTTGGAAGAACTAAAACTTTTCATCAGAGAGTTAAACAGTTTTCATCCTGACATAAAGTTTACGCATACTATTTCACAAGATTCGCTCTCGTTTCTAGATGTAAATATATCCAAGGGAGAGAATTTATGTGTCGAAACTAACATATATGTGAAAGAAACTAATAACCACCAGTACCTGGACTATACATCATGTCATCCCAAACAATGTAAGAACGGTATTCCGTATAGTCAAGCAAAACGCTATAGACGTATAATATCAGATGATGACAAGTTCAAACATTCATTATCACAGCTTCGTGAATTCTTCGTTGACAGAGGTTACCCACATGATGTGTTAGACCGTGCCTTCCAGAAAGTAGTCAATATATCTCAGCAAGAAGCTTTACAGACTCAAGTTGGGGACAAAAATAGTGTAATTCCTTTTACTATTGTGTATCATCCAGCGCTTCCACGTATTGGTAACACTATTAATAAATACTGGAGTATTTTGAACCTATCAAAAAGCTTTACAACTAAATCCGTTTATGAGAACTGTAAACCTGTTGTTGCCTATAGACGTCCGAAAAATTTACAAGACTATTTGATAAGTTCAGAGTTCAATAAGCAAAGTGATAAACTTTATCTCTCACAGAGATGTAATGGTAGCCGATGTTCGCATTGTACCAATATCGAAACAGGTTCAGAATTTACCAGTCAAATGACTGGTCAAGCATACAGTTTACATCATAACGTAAACTGTAAAAGTAACTGTGTAATTTATTTGATTACTTGCAAAAAATGTGACAAACAGTATGTGGGACAAACTAAGCAACCTGTATCAAAACGCATGAACAGTCACCGATTTGATATTAATAGTTTTACTGACCCTACTTTTTCCTCAATGGTTGCATCACATTTCAATTTACGAGATCATTGCTTAAAGGACTTTTCTTTTATGCCTATTGATGTTGTAAGAAATGACATTGATCGTCTCTGCAAAGAAACAGTGTGGATACATAAACTGAAAACGCTCTATCCAGATGGTTTAAATTCTAAAGTTTTATTTGATATTAATTGACCAATTAACTAATTGTATTGATCTACATATATAGATATGTAATGCCGAGTATATCGTTGTTTTTTCCTATTTCTGTTTTTTATATACATAAGTATAGGAAATTTTGTATAAACACTATCCGACAATTTACTCGGTATGTTTGTTAAATCCGTTTAAAGGAACGTTATTTTTAATTTATTTAACATTGCAAATAATGTAGATCTAAACTTTGTATACATTTTACCGCCTTTTTACGCGACGTTGTTTAACGACGTCACGTCCGTTGTTTTTATTGTTATTCTTCCCTGAGGAAGGCTTAACGCCGAAACGTTGGAAGTTAGTAATTATCTATGAACAAACGCTACACGTGTTGTTGTTGATTTTTCTTATTTGTTAAAAATTATCCTGAAAATACATCGGCAAAGTTATATGTACACATACCAACAATATACCGATATCGTTCAAAACATCCTCTAGCCCTTTTGAAATTTGAGAATTACTGTAGTGAGAGGGTTTCGAACCCGTTTCCTAAGACGAAAGGACAACAATACTATTTAAAACCGATCTGAAATTTTTTTGACGGCAAACGCTGTATGAATTGCTAAAATTCATTTTATATTTTATTCTTGCTCATTTATCGATGCAAGTAAAACGCACCGAAAACGTCTCTACCTATATATAGGTTATCGTCGTTGGCAAAAAGACTATGGTGAATGTCTAGCATAGGGTAAGGGGGAAGGCAAACGACAGACAGTATGATGGAAGATCAGGTGGCGGTTGAACTAAAGATGGGAAAACAGCTAGAATCATTCTTAAGTCCGGGTCCATTCCCTTAAAAAAAAATGATAGGAACTTATGAACACACTGTACATATCAAAACAATATATGAAATTAAAATGCCCAAATTGCCTGTAAGCCCCACACCCCCATATCCCAAATTCCACCAAATTAATACGCTGATGGATTTAAATATTATACTTTTATCATGGCACGCTTTTCAGTGTTGTTCAACGTGTCAAACATAAAAATGGATGCAACTAATATAAATGCAGGAATGTTATGTATTTAAATTTTAATGTATTAATCTTGAATATATCAATATAAATTCAAAACATTTTATCCTATTGAAATTAAATATTTTTAAGTTTTACTTTACCTTCGTTTAAAGCTGATGCAGTTGTTGTTAAATTTCCTTCATTTGTCACAAATTGAAAGGCCAATCATATACAAATATATGGCCAGTAGAACTGGACAACTAGATACGTTTTGATAACGATTTAAAGGTCCATATTGCTTAAAATTTTTGTCTTAAAAACAGATGATAAAGCTTTCCAAATAGATGCTATTCGTACTTACATTATTAGGAAACACATTTTTTAAGATTGCACATAATCTGTTATGGTTATATAGTCTTATGCACTGAAATATGAAAGAAAAAGTAAGCATATTACAATGATATTCAAACCATTATGTGAACTTCTATAGATGACATTTTTATTATTCACACTTATTGCATAAATGTCATACGATGACAACAATATTGCGCACAGACATAAAACTAGCTTTTTTCGATATTCAAAATCACTTCCTGTTTATGTGTGACTGAAAATAAAAGGAAAGTAAAGAAATCGGTTGAAAATATATCAGTTGTATGACTTCAGTACAATGTAATACAAAACCGCCGTACGAATAGCCACCGGCGGTTTTTTTTCACTATTCATACAGAACCGTACGATTAGCCACTTCTTTTAACGTAGTTACGGAATGATGGTGGTTGTGTCACTGAAATCGAAAGTAACATTTTTATATCGGTCTCCATCGGCGGAATCTATTAATTTACAAGTACCTTTATCCAGCTAGTGTCTTCGTGATCGGACGCTTTATGCGTTGCTGTAGAAAAATGACTTTCCTATTACATTTGATGTTGAAAATTCATAAACCAAAACAGTTTTGTCAAAACAGGTTTCGTTTTAATAAGCTTCTTCAGTTGACAATAACATACACAATGATACGTGAAGGGTAGAGACCACCAATTGTTTTCCAATAGACTTACATTATAACATTCTGGCGTGTACAGCCTTCCATACATCGAAACATGTATATCTAATTACAAGTTGTTCAAGAACTATCTTAGTTCTACCAAAATATCGGACGAAAAACATATGAATAGTGATACTTTATTTAAGTAATTTTCGTGTGAATGAGATGACCCTCTGTTTACATCATTGGCATGACGGGAGAAATTCGTTTGATAAAACTTATTTTCAATACACATAAAATGTAGCAAATTTTGTCAAAATGTATAATAAAATACTGTAAATGCAGTGAAAAATATCAATTTTGAAAACATAATCACTTCCAGGGTTTGTTTACACGACTGACCAATCAGAACGCACAGACGTTACCTTATTCCCAGGTATACACTTACCTCATTCCCAGTAAGTACTTTTTGAATTGGTGGTCTCTGACCTGAAATACGGAAATGACGTCGACGCGCCAAATGGATGATAAAAGTGTATCATAAAATAATACGATATATGTGTTAAATACTATACACTATTATACCATTTTTCAATGTAATAGTTGTAGACGTTATATTTTAGATAATACACATAAACTCATCATTAATTAACAGGATCAAATGATACATGAATTTCCACAGAGACTCGGCCAGTAAATAACAGCTTTGATGGTGGAAGAAGACCCCCAGGTGTCCCACTGTGCATGATTTCATCACGAGCGGGCACCTGGATAGAACCACCGACTTTCTGTAAGCCAGCTGGATGGCTTCCTCACATGAAGAAATCAACGAGTGAGGCTCGAACCCACACCGATGAGGAGCAAGTGATTTGAAGCCAACGACCTTAACCACTCGGCCACGGGGTAGCTTATATAGTTGTGTTTATAAGGGGAATATATTTATATTAAAATGAGAGTTCCTTCAGTGAATCTTTTTTGACATTGTATGTTTTTGTAAGGAACATCAAAATTAAATCCCTTAATCTTTTGTCTGTTACATAACAGTATATGACATAATTATGTCTTCAAATCAAATGACTCATCCACAAGACCCATAATATAAAAGATTCTGATATTTACACAATTTCAATAGATATCTAAAAATTGGAATACGTTTTCCAATATTTCTCTCATACATTTGTTTGACAAATTTACATTCCCTATACATGACTGTTTACTGGACTGGCAGTTAATTGGTTCTATGAAGTGTACACAATAATGGAACTCAAGTGACCCCGCCCAGTTAGCTCAGTAGGGAGACCGTTGGTATACGGATCGCGTGGTCGCGAGCGAGTTCGACCCCCGGGCGAGCCGTATGTTCTCCGTGACAATTTGATTACTCATGTGAGGAAGTTGGCAGTTACTTGGGGAGAACAGGTTTGTATTGGTACAGAATCTAGAAACACTGGTTAGGTTAACTGCCCGCCGTTACATAACTGAAATACTGTTGAAAAACGGCGTTAAGCCAAAAACAATTAAACAAAAACTCAAGTGTATGACTGCTCCATCCAGAGTCAACAGAATTAGGCAATGCAAGGGTCACAATTAAGATATACAGACACTAAATAGGAAACTGGCGCAAAAAATCATGGTAGTCGCAAAAGGGCGGATTCAAAGAGTCCTCTATTTTTGCTCTGTAGAGCTATTTTTCTTCCTTTCATTGCATTTTTTTTTCGCTGACATCACATAACAGACCTTTTCTTGACATTTAGGAAGCATTTTCGTAATGAAATGATAGAATGACAGATTTATCATGTAAATTAAGGACATACACCACCAATACAATTTGGGGTATAGTTTTAGGTGATTTTGCAGTTTGTCTGTTTGACTGAAAAACAAGATAAAAATACACTGTTTCGTTATTTGTCCAAAATTCGTTATTTCGTTAAAACGAAATGATTTCGTTTCAACGAATTCGTTATTTCGTTAAAACGAAATGATTTCGTTTAAACGAAATGTTATTTCGTTCAAACGAAATGATTTCGTTTAAACTTATTTCGTTAAAAACGAAATGATTTCGTTTAAACAAAATAGTTATTTCGTTTTAAAAAAATCATTTCGTTTAAACGAAATCATTTCGTTTAAACGAAATAAAAAAAAGTCTCACGTTACCTAAGTGGAAAAAAAGTGTGTAACATGCCACTTTAGGGGCACCGTAATAACCTATAGGCCATGTTTACAAATATAATAGTGTTCCCAATCAGCACTAAATATACGAAGACAAAATAAATAAATTTACCGTTAGACAATTTGTTCCTGTCTCCAGAACAAAATACAGAATACCGCTCGAAGAAGCTGCGTCATGGCTTCAGCAGAAGTCTGTCTGTACTATAAAATCAGTAAAATAAAAATGACACCAACAACATTCATATTGAAAAAAATATCAACCAGACTCAAGCATGACGTGGCAATTCAAGTTATGTGTACTAAAACATGAATCAATTAGTTTTACTGAAAAGCAGTGAGCTTCTTTATAAACTTACTTAATTTAATTTACCGATGTAAAATATGCCAAATTTTATCAAATTTCAAGAGTAAAAAAAAAAGTTTATACATAAAAGGACGCTTTATTTGGAAACGTATGGTATCTTTTCACATTCTTTACCTCTATTTCTTGTAAGTGTAATTGTTTCTTATGAAACGTCCATTTTGTTTGCAATGTTCTAACTTTCCTCTCTTATTTAAGTCATGTATCCCTTACAACTAACACAGTGTAAGCAATTTAAACCTTTAGATAATTTTGTGAACAAATGAATGCTTGTTTACGGTATATTAACTTGATTTATTTTACATTTTAGCATAAAACTGTTGTTTATTTTTGTCATTTTCAGGGTGGTGTTATGACAGGAGAGTGATCGTGGTCTAGCAGGAATTGTCTCGTTCTCACGGGCAGTTAACTACCTTTTACATATGCGCGTTTATTCGCCTAGCAACAAACGTATTGAAGCTATATAACGGATAATTCAAAGGTAATGACATCAGTTCTGAATTTCTGCGCCTTTCATAATAAGAATCACTTGCTGCTTGTCTCAGTAACTGATTTATACCCAAGTGGAAAACGTTTATTTTTCTTACTATTCATAGTATGTATTATCCTTACATTATCTTTTTCAAGTGTTTCTAGATGATTCTACAATCTGACTAAAGCACTTGATCTTCTTAACGAAGATCTGAAAATGACCCATTCACATTCGTCTTCTGTATATTTTGGATTTCCAATTTTGCTATTTCTATTTTCGCAAATGTATTTTTATTTGAACCAATCAGACGACTTGTTAGAATGTGAAAGAGTAAGAAACATTTGCAGTCAGTCCAGGGCTCAAACTCGGGACCCCTCGCTTACAGAGCAAGTGTCCTACCGACTGAGCATACGGCTATCTGACATCTTACGACATAAGAATTGTAGGCTTTTTAATCTTGCAGAATGTTGTAAGTTAGCTTTTGATTGGCTAGCGGGAGGGTCGTCAGAACGAGGCTCGTGTTCAGATCCTAAGCGTAGCGTAATAGGAGATGTATTTTAGTCAGATTGGATGATTCCACTCAACAGTAGTTATGACTTATGTTCATCTTAGTTTAATAAATTACAGATATTGCAAACATCTTCCGCCTATTGTTTTCATTCAGTGTTTGGTGGTCACCAGCTTGTATGTACTTACAGTACTTTGAAACACTTGACTGTCGATTATATTTAATAGTCTAGTATTTATGTTGGCGTAGGGAAACTGTGTGGTTTTATTTTGTGTCTTTATAAAATAATATAACATGAATGCACTACCAAATATACATACCTACAATCAATACTACAGATACATGTTGAAAGGACTGCCTGTGTTTGCGAATATACATTATAAATGCATGTAAACATTCCTAATTAATAAGTTTCTGGTAAGTAGATTTTTATACATTTTCGCTATTATATTACACCAATTCTTTAATTAGATTAATATTTACGACAGATTTGTTCTCACTTTAGTGCTCTCATGGTTTAATGGTTTAACAACCATTATCCGAAAAAAGATAGCTCCATTTAAGTAATTCTGACATTTTATAAGGTATGAAAGAGCAATCGTCTGAAAATCGGTATGCTCTTTTCAGTGTTATACTGTTGTAACCTGTATTATTACTTTTCGTGTTGATGTTATTTCAAATACCTGAATACGTTATCATTTAGTATATAGATATTAGCTCATAACTTAGTTTAGATATAAGTATAGGGCAACTGAAGCGGAAATGATTTCGAAGGCAGAATTTAGATGTTAAAAATCATTGCTATATAATCACGTGGTCCGCCATGAGCTAACTCTCGCCGTTTGATTTATTTTTGTCCGATGAAAGTAAACCCAGCTCAATCCTCATTAACACAATTAAATATGCAGAATAGATTTACTTTCTCCACATTTTGACCATTTTATTTAAGGGGATGAAAACTTTCTAATTAGAAAAGAAAGGTGGGATATATGATTAGAATTATCTACAAAAAAGTATTATTATTATTATTATTATTATATACCACATTTATATAGCACTCTTTTCATATAAAAATACGTTCAAAAGTGCTTTACATAAAAACATTTATATAATGTTCAATAAAAAATGGGAATTGAACTATTATAGAAGAAATTAAAATTACATTACGGTAATAAGATACCAAGCATTTTAAATTGGAAGGTAGGCAGATCAAAACATGAAACAAAATACAATATCATAAAACATTAACTGACCTATCAAAGACACAGGTCAGAGCAGAATAGAACAGAAGATATCTTACATTTTGAACAGACAGAATTAAACGGTATGATGTCTACGAAATGCACCACAGCATGCAAACCGTCCCGGATGATTGGGCCAATCCCTACCTAAACGGTCCGGAGAACATCCACGATACATCCCACAGAAAAAAACACCGCCAATATTATTCTGTCACACTGGAGTTCTTAATTAAAGTAATTGATTGGCCGGCAAAGTACCTACATTATAAATCAGGTAATCAGTGAGATGTTAGTTGCCAAAGAATTGTATGAAATAATGCGTCTTTAGCGCTTTTTTGAAACTTTGCACGGTCTTGCACTCTCTTATGCCAGATGGGAGGGCATTCCATAACCTCGCAGCAGCTGTCTGAAAGCTCCTGTCACCAAATCGTATTGTTCGACATTTGGGCACCACTAGTTTTAATGCATTATTCTGCGATCTCAGATTTCTGGATGGTGTATATATTTCTAGCATGTTCGCTACATAAGCTGGTGATTGATCTTTGAGTGCCTTATATGTATGTGTTATAATTTTGTATTCTACCCTACATTGCACAGGAAGCCAATGGAGTTCACGCAGAACAGGCGTTATATGGTCGTATCTGGATGTTCTGGTTACGATTCTAGCTGCCGTGTTTTGGACATATTGCAGTTTGTTCATTGACCGTTTTGGAATTCCATATAGAAGAGAGTTGCAATAATCCAAACGTGATGTAACAAGAGAGTTGATTAGAGATTTGGTTGCGTTTGCGGTTATATATTGTCTGATGTGACTAATTTGCCGCAACTGTGCATAGGAATTCCTACACACACTATTCACATGTTGCTCCATCCTCATGTTCGAATCCAGGAAAGCACCGAGGTTCCTGACACTGCCTGATTGTTTAATTTCAGAGCCGTCCACTTTCACAGATATGTTTGAAACAGATTGTGTCTTGTGTTCAGATGAAAATATGATTAATTCTGTTTTTTCAGCATTGAGTTTCAACATGTTAGTATTCATCCAACTTACTATATCCTTTAAACAACTTTAGGTACAATACATGAAAATTAAAGATAAAAGAGTAAATTCTCGTCAATAGAGTAAATATAAATGGGCGTTTCTTAAAATATTTTCGTGGCCTACACCTACAAATGGTTCCATTATCAACATTAAACAAAACAACACATTTAAATATCAGAAGACATAAAACAAACTTCAGAATATGTATTTTGTTAAAAATGTTAGTAAATGTGAGTATATGCCAAATATTCTGTTATAAAATAACACTTGCAACAAAATTAATCAAAGCGCTCAAAGCTCTGACGACGGCAATACTTTTTTAAGGTACTGGATAGGACGAGGCATATTAGGAATTCTTACTTGCAAAACATTTAGCTTCTGAAATTTCTTTTAAAGTTTATGCATTATCACTGCCTTTCATTGGTTATACATAACCCTGATTTTTAATGGATAGTTTTAGTCTTTATTTGATTATTTGTTTACAATGGTGCATTTCATTAAATGAAACAATTCAAATTCTTGTGCACCGGGCCTTTTGAATGAAACAAATTAAAAAGGATGATTTTATTTTCCGAACGGGAATCAAGTTATTTCATTTAGTATCAAGTTTCCGTTCTGGAAACAGGGAAAAACCCAGTGGTCGGTTTCCCGAACGGGAAGTTTCCCCGTCTGGTTATCTTTACAGTAACCTATATAATGGGCAAAAATAACAAAGCATTACATCACAACCATACTTAAAGACGCACCACACAAAAACTGCTTTCTTTTGTTTTTCCATGATGGTAATTATAGATATATATGATCTGCGTGGAAAAAAATGAGAAATTAAACCACTAGTTAAAATTTGTCAATGACATATATTAGGGCAAGCCAATTGTTTTTTTTTCTTTTGTCTGAACATCTTATTGAATGAATTTGCAGTAAGCGTTTTTTGGCCAGTTTTCAACTGTTCAGTTGTAACTTAGCCTCCGAGTTAAGCCGTGTTGCATATATTTACAAAGTTTAGTCAGCGCTTGAACATTGGCGCACGACAAAAGTTAATTCTTCGTTTGCATTTTTCTTCTATTAGCGGTGTTAGCAATTACTTATCTTTCAATAGTTATTCTAAACTTGGCGGTAGGGTGGTTTAAGAAAATACAGAGGCGGAGTATTTAGATATTCATGTAGATGAACATATTTTAAGAAAATGTCATTGAAAAAGTTGAGAATTAAGGGATTATGTCAGTTTCTGTCGCATGTAACAAATGAATCTAATCAAAATAATTTTTACCACCTTGGATAACCTTAGATAAATATACAGCTGGGCACAAAAAGGAAGTGTCGTGATCCACTCTTTGAGTATTTTATCAAAATCATAGTATTTTTCACTTTTCAACTTCTGAAGTATCTTTGAAATGTTCGTAAAAAATGCATTGACGATGTAGCATTAGCAAAATACTATAAATGTAATATACAATGCCGTCTAAAGAAAGGTTTTACAGAATCGATTCTCAAAGATGATAATAACTTTCTGTGATTTAGACCTTCGAATTGCTAACTCAAAAACGATGGGGTCCATCTTCTGACCGCTGTCAATCGACCTATAAAATTTGACGACTGTAAGCCAAAGCAATCTTTACTTATTGATTGGAAACCCATTTACTGCTGAAGATCAAGGTGGTAATGAACGATCTTTGAGCAAAAATACTCAAAATTAATAGGGACCATCTTACGGTCACGACCAACATGCTTACGAAGTTTGATGTTTGAGGTTTCTAAGTCAAAGCATTCTAAAGTTATCAATTAGAATCCAAAGGGAGGACGGACGGAGAGTCGAACTGTCCAATTACTGTATGCCCCCACCCCTGTTCTTCGGGGTTGGGGGCATGAAATAGTTCACGAGTAGATAATCATATATAATGCATTCTATTTAGGTACATGCCATATAGCGGTAAGCTTCTCCGTATGTAGTAACAGGTTAATGGTGTGTGCCGTAGGCTAAGCTTATAATACTTCGCAAATATACATTCATAGTATTTGATGTATTAAGTTGAGTTTAGACCACACTTTGTTTCTATTGTTAGATAATTATGTATCTATGTTTTTCAAACCATACGTAAAAATATTGCATGAATAAGTTTACTATATTATACCAGTATCATATCATTGATTATTAGGAAGTTTATGTTGGACGAAAAAGTACATCACTGAGATGTAGTGGATGTTTAATGAGCGGAGCATCCTGTTTTTATCCTGTTTTTATGAACGGAAGCCTAAACACTTCACACATTGTAATCTACGTCAATGATTTTCAAGTGTCGCTTAATCAAGAAGCATATCAAAATTGAAGTAGCCCTCGAGAAGCACATTTTTAATTAGAAAAAAACAAAACATTTTGTGAATTCGGGTTTCATTTTTGTTCTTTCAATTAACCTTATTTTATTTTGTAGTGTTATAAAAGTGCAACATACCTGCTATTAACCCCCGCTATTAGCATTTATTACCCCGGAGTATGGTTATTTGGTTATTTGACATTAACATTGATAAAGGTAACAAGCAAGAGATTTATGATTAATTAAGAAATAATATATCTCATTTAGTGATTTGCCGCTGAATACATCATTGTTTGGAGTTCAGATGCGAAGGAATTATATAAGGAGGGCGCAGCTCGAGTGATATAATAATACGCATTTAAACGACAAACAATGATTTTATTCAAGACCAAATCACTAAATGAGATATATTATTTCGATTCTAACACGTTACCAGCGATTTTAAAGTACATCCTTGACGGCATTCATTGAATATATGCCCGTTTCCAATCGGTTTCTTTTCCAACGCGCCGCTATGCCATTCGACGCCATGACGTAACTATTCTGACATCAGAACAGTGAATTGTTGTATAATAATTCACTGTTTTCAGCCTTCTTTGTTTAATAGGAAAATGAATCGGATCGTGTTAGAATAACAGTTAGAGCATACATGCAAATTTAATTTATCTGCTTGATATATCTAAATATTATATTTTCAACAATTGCAACGTAAATTCAGAACACAAAATATCAATCACTCAAGTTCCATAATTATTCTTTGCTCAAACATTCAGACTTACATTCTTTTCTGAAATACATACACTGAGAGATCGTTGTTTGATATGTAGATAATTTACGCAGCATCTTATAATTTATCAGATACATAAACGCCCGATTCGAAAAAAAGAAATATTTTATCTAAAATAAATACTTTGAAACAGACTTACTACACACAGTATGTTTTGCTTATATCTCTAGCTATGATACTTTAAATGTGCAAGTGTACGGATCAAACATGTGAAATCAAAAATTAGACATTTTTAAAAGATGAGGCCTTTGATATCTGCGGGTCTTGTTTTGATGTTCTAAAGAAAACAATTCGTTAATTTGAGAATATTCAAATTGACACTTTCGCTTAGAACACATTGTTTTATCTTTGCCTGTCATGTTTTCAATAAATGATCCTGTATATATGTTTATATGTACAATATATATTAACAAAACGCGATAAATGTGGCCTTTATTTACTAATACCGGATTAACCCATAACAATGAAATAGGGAATCCGGTGGACACATTATATGACAAATATCTTATATCGCAAAACCAATGCAAGCTGCGGCGTGGTTTAATGGTTAACACGTATGATTTGTAAGCTTACGGTGCTGGTTCGAATACAGGACGAGCTACATTTTTTTATATATTTTTCCTGCATGTTTTTATCTGGAGAAGGAATTCATGTAAAACTATTTATATCATGATTTTCTCGTGCACTTATACTGAGTACTTATTGACATTTTTCAGAGGATCTCTTATTAGAATAGACATTGAATCTATATACATTGCGATAATAATTAAACAAATACATAAATAAAAAGAATGAAAGAAAAAATACAAAAGACGATATAAACAAAAACCTGCAAAATAGAATAAGTAAAAATCATTTAAAAAAAAGGAAGGGCTCGAACCTACACCATACACACATAAAATGAATAGATGTACGACACACTATCCACTAGACTATAAATCTGTTTTGGAATAAAGAATCGTATTTAGAGTTAAGAACACTACAATATACAAATTAACACCACTTATCGGAAAACACACCTGCTTTACCTGTTTTTGGATTTTACCGAGTACCGTTAAAATGAAATTATCGCGATCCATTAATATATACAAGGATGAAGATCTGTGTCCTAAGGGGATGTATATATATTATGAAACTCAACTGTTCTGAATTTAATTATATCACTTAATACTCGAGATCCAGTTAACTTTCAGAGATAGAAAATATAGCCTCTATGGTCCCAATCAGTAAAAATGACTAAACTATCACTACTGATTTGTAAGACATGAAAACAGAGACTTGAGTATATGTATGCAACTGTGGAACCAGTATTAACGTGTAGTACAGTTTGGGCTCGTATATAAAGCAGCATCGACACTAATCTCATTCCTTACCTCATTTTAAATAGTTATGATAAAACTGATATAAAATGAAGAGAAAAGTAGGGGTCATGTATCTTTTAAGAGAGATTTCTCTGTTCACATTTGCGTGCTGTAAAATCACATCCAAATCACACTGTTGTGACCAGGAAGGACTACTCATACTTAAAGACGTTCGCTACAGTTTCGTTTTTTTTTTCTCAATAATAGATTTTGATGAAATGTTTTGTATTAAAAGATCATGTTATGATGTATTGAAAAATGAAATAAAAATACTAGGTCACCAGCTTTGTTTCAATTTAATTTGCCCCTAGATATGGTGCTATTTTAAACATTTTTCAAAATTTCTGTAATCCTAAAATATATTTCAGTAAAGTACAATAATCAGCATAAATTTGATTATCTTAGCATTTTTATAATGGAAAACAATATATCTATTTGAAACATGCTCAGAGAAATCAAAAGAACATGATTTTGTAAAGAAAGGAATACTTGTTAAGCAGACCCAAGGGCTATTTTTGCATAGTTTTGTCAGTTTTAAGTTGGTACTTCTGCTATTTTATCTAGTTTCACACAATAGAATTCAATCAAACTCTGCACATACCTTTGGTTATGTTTACCTAATCTAAAACAAAAAGAAAATTGATAGGTCACCATATTACATTTCGCTTAAATCAAATCACAACGAGGTGGGGTGTGGCGGGCATTTATACAACGCAGGTTGGCACGAAATACTCTCAGTGTTTGAGCAAATGACTTAGAAATGTATATATAAAATTATCAAACGGCAGGTTTCTTAATAATCGGATTTTAAGGTGTTTCTGAAGCATTTTGATGGCATAGAACGATGAAAGTTTCCTCCTTTTTTAAACAAAACCAATAGTTTACGAATGTACGGTACGGGAATAGAAAAAGCTGTGACTCAATGGAGAGTTGGAGCGTTGGTATAAATACCAGACTCCAGTATATGTCGGATTAAAGCAATTTGAACTAAAAGTACTTTAAATATATATATTTTGTAACGATGGTGATACTTACCCTAACCGTTAGTCAGTATATTATACATTTTGTACATTAAATGCATGCGAACATACAACAATTTGCGAATTTTTGCCGTACGCGACATTAGATAATCACTTCCGGGCATGCGCAGAAGACCGCCCCAACACCGCAGTGAGCTACATCGAAACCAAACTGGCACGGTGTTGGGATAAATATCGACGTGTCCGGAAAAACTGTAGCGAGTGCCTTTAAATTGAGCTTCACTTTACCAAATACAACCTACTCTCCCATTTTTCCTACCAAAATGTCAAAAGTACATCCCCAATGAAATTTAAACATAAACTGGCATTAATTTAGATTTCTGTTGCCATGCCAAGTGAAAAAGTAGTGTTCAATACCTGGCATCCATTACGCGACTAGACCAGATGGCTCCCACGCTGGTTTCTTTATTTTAGTCAAGTCTGTAATATTTTGGTGGTGATTTAGTTCGAATATTTTTCTCTACTATATATTATTTAATAAAAAGATGTCGCGGATCTCACCTATTGGAAAGTCAACTGTTCTGAATTTAAGAATTTTATGATATTGATATTCCTTATTTTATATATAAAAATAAAAAAGAAACCGAAACGGGAACAAAATATCGTTATATCTACATCTACTTTCGTTCATCCCTTTTTCTTTCTTTTACCATTCATTTGCAGTGCCAAAATATATACGATCAGACGTTTTTAACAAGTTTTAAAATATTTAAACGTTCACACTCTTACTGGCATGTTGTATCTTTTTTCGCTTAAAACAAACAAATATCCTCTATGTATCATGGTATACCTATTTGTCGCCAAATAAGAATCACACTTAACACTGAAGCGCATAAATCTTTTTTTTGCGAAAAGATGCATTATTTTTGCTTTAGTGATTGTATTGGATGAGCTAAAGTGGTATATCAAAGTAAAATAGCGCCTTTCTTATATATTAAATATAACATTTTAGATAAATAGACCATGCTTTTGTGTAATGAAAGCGTAACAGCATAAAGCTCAGCAAAGAAAAAAACTTTCACAAAAAGAAATTTAATTCTAACAAACAGTCCGCTTCATTGCGCAAATTCACTTTCAAAATTTAAATATTTGTGGGAAACGCCCGGTACCTATATCCGAATAGAATAATATTTTCACATAAAAATATTCACAATTTTAACACACCTATTGCGTTTAATAAATATTTGAACATTTCTGATTTTCTTACTCTTTTTCACATGTAAACACAATTATTTCCAATAAATACAAAACATTATTAACACAGAATATTTACATCAGCATTACTATAAATTTACACCCGTATTTCATGAGAATATCGATGGTTTATTTTGATGTATAATCTATTTCTAAACATGTACACTAGCGTTTTGTGACTCACACTGAGACAGTTAATAGATAATATTTACATCCATCTTTGAAGAATTATTAAATTTACAAACATGCGTTTATCTACACCCATTTTTTTGTAGCTTATGAAACATGTTTTGTTGTGTTATTTTCATCCATTTGTATCGTATGCGATGTAAGTGTTTTTGGATATTTCAGCCTTCTAAAACTTAACATTTTCCTACCATTCATTTCTCTGACAATGGAATTTCACCGTCGGAATCATCATCCGACGGAACTGATATGTCAGAATCAGGATGATAATGAACATTTTCTTCATTTTAAGGAATATCTCTGGCCAACGACATTATTCTACTTTTTTAAATACAATATGAACGAAACAAAGCGGAGATTAGCTTTTTACTTCCTAGGAAACTAATTATTAGCACAATTAATAATTATAACATCAAAGAAATAATAGCTAAATAATTTTGCTTTTGTCAGGATTATCAAAAAATAACAAGTACATGACGCAATAAGCAT